>NW_026623884.1:29095-89608 GCF_030028575.1 Malurus melanocephalus | reverse complement strand
TTAGGCTTTTCAAATCCCTAGATTTTCCATTAAAAAAATTCAACTTCCAAGTGTTGAGGGRAATAACTAAGTGGTACTTACCTAATTTCCAAGCACAGAAGCAGCTACTCCCATCTGAGCTAACTCTGCAGAAATGGCACTTGGTGACAGAGGTGTGTGCCCTCTTCCAGCAAGGACACAGAACCCCTGGTGACAAAGTCATACAGGACTATGAATAGTTACACTCTCTTATATGTTTAGGAAAAAAAAAGCCCTAGAATCCCTGGATCTGCTCCATGTTGCATGATGTAAGAAAAACTAAAATAAACCAAACCAAAACCATATTCCTTCAATTTTGTGGCCTCTCTTCTATTAAAAAATGAGCAAGTGAATTGTTTATTTKGGCCAAGAGATTTGGGACAAAGAGGCCTACTGCAAATCAAAGGGAAGCCTTTAGGTTAATGCTCTATTTAAACTCCTTAAATGTAAACAACTACAGCATCTTTGGAAGCTACTGACCATGTTGGGAGCAAAGAAGTCTGGCAGGATTGAATCTGACCATTCAGACATATTGGACACCCTGTCCAACACAGGGTTTTGTTGTATTCTGCCTCTGATGATCCAGGATTCTGTCACTTTTATACTCATGGTATATTTTAGAGCATGTTATTCCAATGAGGCATTTAAAATATGACTTTGAGAACTCTTGAGCTAACCATTCTTCCATGTAAAGCAGCRAGTGAGGAGACTGKCAYRGTGAGGGGGTACTGTCAAAACATGRACTGTGACAYGACTGTMGGTACTGGTAGGGCCAGTCCCCTYRTCCCTTACAGCAAGACTTTAACTATGACAAAACACAACCAATTTAAGGCAGCCTGCCCATTACCAGAGGGAACAAAAGGGATAAAAGTGATTGTCAGCTTCAAAWCTGGGGCAGCCAGCCTCCAGAAACCCCACTACTGGTCTACGTGGGTCCTCTATAAGCATCTTGCTTGAACACAGCCACTGTTCCTGCTGCAGGTACTTATTTTTAGGAAGCTTTCACTATCATTTAATTTCTTTTGGCAAGGCCAGGAACACAGATATACCTCCAAGAATGGTGATTATCTCAGGAATTTCTCTGCTGAGCAAATGACTCACTGAGTTTTTAGCCCTCAATACAGAACTAAAATCTAATAAGAAAAACTCAGAGTGGGAAAAAGGTTCATTTCACTGCAGAGAAGGACTTCTGGTTGCAAAGAAAATGAATGCAATGGTCTGTGTAGCTTGAATTATCTGTGGAGATGTCATTCATCAATAGATAATGCAATTTATTCCTTAGACATTTGCCAGTGTCTCAAAAGCATTGATAACAAGATCTGTACTGCAAGATCTAATTAAGTTTAAAATTTGCCTGCTTATTAGAAGTCTTTAGGACAAGAAGAGTTTGGCTCCCATTTCTGATTTGAGTAACCTTTGTTAAACACTACCAATAAAACAGTGAAATTGGTGATGATAGACCTAGAAGGATGGAATAGTCATAACAAGAATTTTCTTCTCACTTCTTACATTTTTCTGCCCCCAAAGAGTTCTATCAATGCATTTCTATGAGGATTTTGTCTTCTGTACCCACGCTGGAAAAAAAATCTGGCTTTTTGCTTGTATGTGTGCTCTCTCYAGAGCAAGCAACAGAAGTGACCACGTGGAAGCCAGCCTGCCCCTCCATATGATGGACAGTGAACAGAAATTCAAAGAAGAAAATTAAATGAGAGCTTTCATTTTGGAGAGAAATATAATCTGCTGTGCAATAAAGGAGTGAGAAAGACAAGGGTTTGATATTGTTTGCTGAATTTCATCAAATCCACAAGAAAGTCAAGCCAACAGTCAAGAACTCCAAATTTACATCTCAGCATCAAAATCTAAGATAAAAAGATCAAAACAGCACAACTGGGTTTTGTTTTTTTTTTTTTTTTTGAACAGTTTTTACAAACAGTCAATCCAAAATACTCAAATCATAGATTTTTCAGAGTGACAACAAAATTTTTTCAACTCCAACAGAAATTAGGATGGGGATGCCAAACTGATGAGGYCACACATGAAGTTGAGAATAAAGATCCCAAAGTGCTTGCCAGTGTTACATCCCCCTGGGTGTATTTAGATTTACAAGTACCTGGATTTGGGATGCCAGGCTGAGGTCTACTATGGTACTCAAGTTCCACAACTGGAAGTTGCTCTGGTCCCTTTGATTTGCAAAGTAGTAGGGCAATTAAAATAATGAGYAGAGGAAAAGGCTATTGCTGTGATAGCTTTGTGGTCTAACTAGTGCCACTTTCTTTTCTATGAAGTATAAATTTCTATAAAATAAACACACACATGTGATTTGTAAGGCTGGGCCTCAAGAGCTTTTCCATTCCCTTGCCACTGTTTTACAAGAGCATGGCTAACAGAAGTGTTTGAGAGTGCAGGATTGTTTTGGGAGCCAGCTGAGTCAGTGATCTAATGAAATGTAATTTCATTTGTGGTGGCTACAAAACATGCAGTCTTGGCTCAGGATAAGGATTTTCAGACTCAGAGAAATTCAACAGAGCTTCAAAAAGCATTTTTAAAAAACAGTCAGCAGTGGAGGGAAAGAAGATGGAACAGCTACTGCCCCATTGTGCTGGAGTGTTCCTGAAACAGCCATGCAGCGAAATACTCCTGTTTCAGGCCAAATAGAAATACCTCCAAGGACACACAAGGCATGTAGCAGAACTTGGCTGGTGATTCAGCATTGATGATCACAAGAATGAGAATTGAAATGAGGCCTCAGTGAAGCCCATGTTTGAAAAATTATTTTGGAGCTGTTTGAATTGGGAGGTACTAGATTGTGATACAAGAAGAGCCCTTATCATCTTGACCCCTTCAGAGACTGAAACTCCAGAGGAACGTATTTCCACACAGTGTGTTGTTGATGTGAGGCTCTCCAGCTGTATTCATTGCACTGCATGGTGTCACTTGATAAGCATGGAAGGGACATTTTAAATATCTCAAGAGCAAACTGGATTTTATTGAGGAAAGGAAAGAAGTAGAGGATGTAGAATCTTGCTGCTTAAATGAGATTCCTTCTGGCAACATTTATTAAARTACAGTCCTGTACTTTGGAAATGTCTCCATTTGATTGTAAAGAATATTTTGATCCATTGCATCAGAGAYGGTGAATTGCAAGACAATTATACTTCAGGGAGTCAAACCCAGACCCAATGAATCCTGTCTCATAATATATCACTCAGAGCACTGCAGTTCCTCTGGCTTTTTACAACCAGTCCTTTTATTAATTATTTGCATTGCAGCGGTGAGAGATCAAGAGAGAATAAACTGGGGCACACTGACCCAGMCACGTATATTTCAGATTTAAAAGAGGAAATAATTCTTGCCCCAAATACCTCAAAGCTCTGCAAATCTATGCAGAGGGACTCCTGGGAAATTGTGTTAAATAGAAGAAAATATGGTTCCTGCAGCAGAATTCACATGGAATACAGATCAATTGGTCCATGCAAAACAAGCAAGAAAGCAGATCAGTAGCTGGCAGGGCTTTTACCCCATGCCCCAGGGAAAGTCCTCCAGCTCAATTCCCCTCTCAGTGCTGCAACTCTGCATTGCACCCAAGAATGCAGAAACCTGTGGTAAATCTGATCCTGCAGGAAAGAATACTGATTGTCCACCCACACTGTATTTTTGGCCAAGAGTGGAGTCATCCATTCAGCCCATCACTGGCATCCAGCAGTACAGTGAATTCCTTCTGAATCCTTAATTCTAAGGGATGAAACCACYCTTACAAAGAGCCAATGCAGCTGAGATAATGATTCCTGCATGACACAGTTTAGTATTTAATAGACRTAACACCATCTGCTCTAGCTTTAAACAATAAAATCTGAGACAATGGAACCAGAAGCTGCTATCATTTAAAAAAAAACAAACTAGCCAGAGGCAGAGGAAGGAGGTGAGTGAATACACGCAGTACATGCATAGAAAAAGATTGCAGGGGAAACTTTCTCAAGGTACTGTGCAAGAGAGTACTGCTACCTTCTGTATTCCTCACAGCATGTATCTATCATATTTTTTCTTATGTTTTAGAAGCAAACCGGTGGGGGAGAGAAAGGGATAGAGCTCTACACTGAAACAGTGAATCCCCATCAGTGCWGATTTCTTCACAGCAAACRGATTTACAGGCAGGCATTTTTCTGACACTGGTGAGATGATTAGGTTAAATGCAGATGGGAAGACAGCACTTTTCTCTTCAGGGCTGAAGACAGGCCTGAGTTGGACCTAGGGTTTATTTCCTGCTAAATCCAGGGTGTGTGTTTTCCTCAAGGCCCTTGCCAGCAATGGAGCACTGAGGGGGAGTGACATTTCCAGAATGAAGAATAATGCATAGAACAGGTGTGAGTTATGGTCACAGCAAAGTCATAGGCAGACTATGTTCCTTCTCTGCATCTTTTCCTAGACACCTTCTCTGCCAGTGAGCTAAAGCAGCAATTTGACATGAGAGTTTTCACCAAACCTCATGCAGAGGGTCTCTTGTCACACTGTTATAGCCCGGAGTAGACATTTAGTTGTGCTTGAAAAGGTAAAACTGCATTTCACACTMTTTTTCTAAGGAAAATTTTAAACCTCAATAAAAATCAACCAAATAGATGACCAGTCTTTATGAGTGTGTATAAGAACATGGTTTCAGAAAAGTGTGTAAGGACATGCAACAGAAGAATCAAGATTTTGGATCTGATTTTAAGCTWATGTCATCTTTTTACCTGACTCCAWTGACATRTGTCAAAATGAAGAACATAGCTACTGTCAGGAGACTTAAGCTCATGCTRCAAAACACAGCTGGAATCATGCTGTCTTGATGTCTCACACTTYCAGTGTACTCCTATTTAAAAACAAAAAAATCCTACTGCCAACCCTTTGCTGAGGGTTWCAGAGGAATACCATGAGAGTAACACTAGCAGAGGAAAATCAAGATCTGCTTCTGTCTTTAAGAGGCTCTGTGAACAGTATTTGGTAAAACAGCTGGGAAAGAAAACCAGTGAGGCATTTGAAAAACTGCCCCTTGTACACACAACACCAAGAAATACACCGCAAATAAATAGTTACTGTACAGCCCTCAATACAGTACAGAGACTGTGAAAAATAAAGTCTTATTCTCAAGTTACATCAGTCTAGCAATACTGAAAGCCCTGCAGACAAGCCTGTTTGTGCTTTAAGAGCAGCTGAGTGTCTTGATTTTATTATTAACTCAATCTAAAACACTAGTGAAATTTCAGCTGAAGATTCTCTCAACTTGCTCTCAAACATTTGCCTTAAGGATTTTCTCCTTTATAAATCCCTCTGCATTTTCTCCTGGAAGCCCTCCTGGCCTCCTTGCTTGAAATCTGTTTCAGTGAAGAGTGTCTTGGGCCACCCCACTTGCCTAGAARAGATGATCATAAATCATATCCTATGACTACATCACACATTAATGTGAAGAACAGAAGAGTTGAGTGAATACTTGCCTTGTGCTGTCACTAAAATGTATCGAGTGCAACCAAATCAGATTCTGACAGGATGGTCCTGACATATATTTTACTTGGATGTCAAACTCTTTCTCCAAGTAGGTTGCAGTATTGTTTTCACTTTGTCTCTTATCTTGAAGCTTTTTCTAAATTGTCTTTGTTTACTGTTCTTTGGAATCCTGAAGGGGAAGCCTCCAGCTGGTGACAACTTCAGTAAGACATGCTGTGTTGTGGGATTCTGTAACTGACAGGATCATGTGGAGCTGAACAAAAAAATGAATTATGAGAAATGYCACGTAAAGAATTATGCAAGATGARCTAACGTACCAAACCCTATATTGAAGGACGACAAATTTTGGAAGAATTAGGATAAAGTTAGAGCAGCAGCTTCTAAGGTGGCAAAAGCTCAGCTGGACAGATTTCTCTGTTTTAACACAGCTTTTGTAGATAGAATAACCTTCCCTGTGAAGAGCTCATCTAAGATGGGCGCCAAACTGAAACTTGGATAGCACCCTATTGGTTTTATTTGGACATCTGCTGCTACTGCTCCTATTTACGTGTTGCTGGCGAACATTTGACTTGTTTGCAGTAAACAGGATTGTGWCTGAAGGTCTGGAGCACATGCGTCACATCAATGGAACTGAGCAGCCAACAACGTGGGGCTTGTTGGGTGCACTTGGAAACAAGCAATGAAATCAGCTATTTCAATTCTGGATATTGCCAAAAACATTGTTTTTGTGAAATGATACGTAGTCCTTTCAGGCCTGAGGCATGGAAGGATAATCAGTGTATATAAACTATTTTATTTGCTTGTTTCCTTTATGCAGTGGATAAATATGCAGTTATTCCTTTAACAGGACAGATGGAAGACTTGCACTGATTAGCCAAGATAAAGCCATTGATATGCTTCTGAAGGGACTTGTTATTCTGTCATGTGGAAAAGAAAATATGCTGCCGAAGCCTGTTTTTTTTGCCATTTGTTGTAATCATTAATAAATTCWGGTCATTAATACTGACTGGATGAAGAGAGTGGGGTATTTAAATAGTCTTAAAATGCCACACTAAATAAACCTTAGTCTGATAATAAAATAATAACATAGATTTTAACAAATCTTTCCTCTCAGCTGCACCTTGGCCTGGGACAGTGCTGGCAGACGTGAGGAGCACGAGGGGCAGAGGAAAGGTGTCCCACCGTGTGAAAGGCAATGTCTGTGCAGCCCCAGCCACTGAAGAGCCCCATGCCCYAGGGAATGAGCAGAGTGCATCCAGCATCCCACCTCAACAACAGGTACCAAGCAGGTACCAATATCAGGCCCTCTGAGCCACAGCTGACACCTACCAGGTCACAGGGAAGCGTCACTGCCGACAGGAAGGAGCAATGCCTCTCCCGGGACTGTCCCCCCTACCCAGGCTGCCACACCTGACACAACCAGCACATAAACCTGCTGTCTAATCACTCTTGTCTTAGGCTAAACTGTGAGTAAACACATGAGGAGTTATCACATTTGCCTGGGCTTATGCACAAAAATTGGCAAGGTTATTATTARTCTTTATTATTTCAAGGGGAGGTACCCTCTGTCACAGTCAGTGAAGGAAGAGGAGCTCCTTTCCGAAATGGGGTCRGTTCCTTCTGTTGACCTTCATGTACAATTTCAAGAGACTTTCAAGGAATGCACCTCCCATTATRAGAAAAACTTTTCACAATCTTTGGAACCAGTATACTTGATTAGAAACCTTCAACTACTCTTCRTAAGGGGTCAAGAAACAATAAATACAGTATATGTAATCCACAATGAGTGGAGACAAATTATATCAATGCTGAATAAGAAATTAAATGCAATGAACTCAGAAGCTTCACTTAACTCTCCGGGGAGGCCTGGGGCTGCGTACAGAAGAGAACCTGCATGTGCAGMAATGAAAAAAATATGAAAGCTTCACCCAGTAGTGTGGCTGTTCTTTTAGTATCTGYGCTCCTGTGCTGGTTTTGGCTGGGKTAGGGTCAACTTTCTGCACAGTGGCTGGTATGAGGCTGTGTTTTGGATTTGTGCTGAACACAGGGCTGATAATATGGAGATGCTTTTTGCTGTTCCTGAGCAGAGCTTACACAGGGCCGAGACTTTTTCTGCTGTCCATACTGCTACAGTGGCYGGGAATTTGGGGGTGCATGGGAAGCTGRGAGGAGACACAGCCAGGACAGGTGACCCAAACTGACCAATGGGTTATTYRARACATGTGAGATYATGCTCAGYATATAAAGTGGGGGAAGAAGGAGGAATGGAGGGGGGATGTTTTAGAGTGATGGTATTTGTCTTCCTGAGTTACTGATACAGGTSATGGTGCCCTGCTGTCCTGGGGATGGCTGAACATCTGCCTCCCCAGGGAAAGCACTGAATCAACACCTTGTTTTGCTTTGTTTGCATGGACAGCTTTTGCTTTCTCTRTTAAACTGCTTTTATCTCAACCCATGAGTTTTTTGGGTTTTGCTCTCCTARGTGTCTGCCCAAYCCTGCTGGTGGGGGAGTGACTGAGTGGCTGCATGCGTCTTGGCTGATGGCTGGGGTTAAACCRTGACAGCTACTAAATTAAAGCYACCCTRCCACRTAGAAAGCAAATGTATCTGTCYGGTTATTTGCAATCAGGCTCATCCAGCTGCCCAAGCTTCTAGGAAATTTCTGGCTCAGTCTGTTGGCTCTGTGTTGTCCTTATTGTATTTTGCTATGACCTTAGTTTGGCTCTCTAATGTCAGAGTAAGACCAGTGTGGTCTGTGAGTTCATCACAAATAAATACTTTTCTCAAAAAAGTAAAACTGTTTGAGCTCTGCATAAAAGGGCTAGAGGTTGGTCTGTAATACACTGATTTGCCCTCTGAAGAACCCTCTTTTACTGCCATGACTCTATCAAAGTCCAGAAATGAAAACAAAGACAAGTTCAGACGGATGTATCAATGTAGGTAGACAAACTCAGATGATACAAGCTCTATCCATAATGTCCTGCAATTGCCTTGGAGTACCTGTCACACACTGAAGTAACCTGAGTCACCTGCTCATGACTCACTTAGTCATTGGAGGGATAGGTTAACTAATTCCTGATATGTAGAGATTCTTTTTTACTAGAAAATACATAAGACTTCAGTGTCATATCAAAAATGCATCATCAAATAGAAAAGTTTGTCATTAAGAATGCAGTWACTTTTTCCTACCTCTTCTTCAGTAGAGGTTAAGTAGCTAAAAAACCCCCACAAATACAGAAGCCTTCAAGAAGCAGTGCTAGGTTCTGCCAAGTGAAGTGGTGTCAGGAGCTGAAATTTCAGAGCATAAATTTGCCAAGTGGGAATAAAACTGAGAACTCAGAGCTCAGAGATTCAATAAAGCATTGTATCTGCAGGCAAAAATAAGAAGTGGAGAACTCTGTACAGAACAGTAAGAGGAGCTGGAAAGCAGGAAGGAAGATAATTTAAAACTAATAACTTCATGATGAATAGCCTGATCAAAAAGTGCAAAGCAAATAAAGTCTGGCTCTCCAAGACTAGCTTGGAGATATGACAAAAAGTGATGCTTGAACCACATCCAAAATGCTTCTATGGTCTCATAAGGCGTGATATCAGGAGAAACAAACAAACCAAAATTAAATCTGTAAACATGGAAAAATACTCCAGGAACCTGGGAGGAAATATTTGGCAATCTTTTAAGAAAAGCAAGACCTGCAAAGCAAGGGCTAGAGTTAGGGTTAGGACTTTACAGCAAAGCACAATTGAAAGCTGGTAAGAGGTTTCCTTCATCAGAGAATCACAGAATTATTAAGGTTGTAAAGACCTTCAAGATTACCGAGTCCAACCTTTAATCATCATCKTGTCACCTGGACCATAGCATTCAGTGCCACATCCACTTTTTTTCTTGAATACCTTCAGGGATGGTAATTCCACCACATCCCTGGACAGTCTGTTCCGATGCCTGACCACTCTTGCAGTGAAGAAATTCCTCCTGATTGCCAACCTGAACCTCCCCTGGCACAGCTTGAGGCTACATCCTCTTGTCCTGTCTCTGGTTACTCCCACTTGGCTACAACCTCCCTTCAGGCAGCTGCAGAGAGTGACAAGATCATCCCTGAGCCTCCTTTTCTCCATGCACTTTTCAGAGAAAAGCCTGGAAARATGTGGGAACGCATCTTTTTGTACAAGTAATCTCTGCTAAGGGAGCGTGGACAAGGAGTTGCYGCCCAGGGGCACAAACACAGCAGGGAAGCTGCTGGGGAGCCTTGACTTGAAGCAGTTTTTACTTCTCCCACCATCACCTATAAAATGGGGACACTGCAGCAAGTTGAAAGCAAACACTGCCAGCTGTGCCAGAAGAGAGGAGTGCATGGTCTCAAAYAAAATACAGCCATGCACTTCTCCCATTCCTGGGGAAGGGGACTGGGGAACATCAGAGCAATGGAGGAGCTGAAAGTGCCCGTTGCTACCCTACACGTGCACTCACAGATTCCACAGCGGAGGAGCTGTGCCCACTCTCTCACAGCGCTGGATTCCCATCACTGTTGCCTCACAGCGCTCCAGGCAGGAGCTGCTCTCCAGGAGGCACAATAACATCTGCTTAAATTGTCAGCCTTTTACTGAACTTGTAACACACAGGCAGGAGTGCGAGGGGAGATGGCATTTCAGTCAAAGGATGGAGCGGTTGCTGGGACACGGCTTGGCAGGGAGCGCACACCGAGAATGTACCAGGGGCAGGAAGGACACGTGTGCAGGCACCACGCTCTCCTTTTCCAGGGATATGCAGCAAAATCATTGTGGATGCTGAACAGGGGTACATCTGGCAAATATCAGATACAGACCTGAAATACTCTGAAACYAGGATTTAGGGTTATTTGATCTTCGTTTCCAGGAGAAACTTCTTTTGTATGAGTATAAAAATACTCCTAAGAGAAATTGCAACCCAGAGGCATCAATTTCGATTTGAATTGCTCAGTGTTGAAATGAGTGCAGATTGTAAGTGTTCATTATAAAATTCTTGTATTTTCTTTTTTTTCCTATATGAGTTCCATGCAGCAAATTTCATCCTTGTAAAGAAAGGCAAATAGGACACAGAATAGAATACCAGAAGTAATTAATGATTTTGTATGCCTCCCATTTTTAGGTACCCAAGTCTGAAATACCTTAAAAGGTACAKCAATGATTGTAAGAAACTGCTTTTAGTATGTCCTTTCTAGAAATCAGATTTCMTCACAGGTTTTGAAAATAAGAATCAAAAAATCATTCTAATTTCTTTAAAGTGTTATTTTTAATGTTGTATCTGTGAAGAATGGCCTCAGTTAGCAAGTCTCTGAAACTGCAGCTTCAGCCGAAGCAAACCACAGGGCAAAAGTTAATTTTTTTTGTTCACGCTTCTGGATATTCAGTTACACTGATGTCACARAAACACTGTCCTGCAGACAGAAGGACTAGATCTAGGGCTGTAACCCTGGTTACATGCAGGCTCCAGCAGATATGTGGGTGACTTTTCCATGACTAAACTGATGACAGCTCTACCTACAGAGGTACAACTGAGGATATCCTGAGCCAAACCCAAACATTTTAGGGACCAATAGTTGCCAAAATGACGAAGTTCTTGTCTGGAGACTGCGTGCAGTTTTGAGCAACCACTGTCACTACACTGAAAACTAATATTAGACCTGGAGCAGTAGAAAAGCAGACTTAAAGCAATTACAAGAGATTTCTGATCTGAGTAGTTCTAAAAAGCATTCAAACAGAGATGTAATGCAAGTGGCCTTTGTGCAAAATTTTATTTCAAGGGAACATGACGCTTTTACTTTATAGCATCCTGCAGTCATACACGCTTTCAAGCCAAGGGGCATTGGCTTTGTTTTCAGGAGGCTCCAGAGGGGAAAAAAAAAAAAAGAGGATAAAAAAGGTTTTAAGCATTCCATTTYTCATTATCCAGCCTCCTTTATGCATTGCATTTCACTTTGACATAGCAACTGATGACAAGGGACTGGCTCTTGCTCTTGCTGCACGCCCAGTCCTTTGCACAGTGATGACACCAAATACTCTGGGTTATCCCTCCCTTCCTCCAGCCACCCAAAGCTCTGAGATCAGAGGGAATCTATTTCCTGAAAGGCAGTGAGAACTGCTCTGCAGTAAGGATGCTTTCCCTGAAGCAGGTCCGTCTCTGTCAGCATAAGGCATTTCAAATGCAATGGGTACCAAAGTTGCTATCAAGAGTAACCCAAAAATGGTTCTCCATGAACSAAAGTGAGAATGAGAAATGGGGCAGGAGTCAGTCTCTAGGCATGGTCAACATGCYCCATCCAAATCCTGAGTGATGTGGGCTCAGCAGCCCCAGAGGACCAGAGTCAAATGGGCAGTTTATCTGTCAGCGTAGGAGTTTAGGGTCAGTATAATTGGATTTTGGCACTTCACACATGGGCGTGACCCCATGACCAGAGGGCCGGGCATTCGACAAGCATTGATGTCACTGAGAGTGGCAAAGAGGACTTTTCATGAGCTCTCAGAAATTACTCACTCCAATAAAATTCCTGGGAGCAGGACTTTTTATCCCTGATCGTGGAAACACTTTGCAAATACAGCCAGCATATCAAAATTTTCAAATCARGTGTGAAAATAACAGCCTCTTTTCTCTGAAGGCCTATGAATCGAGGCTAGGTATATGCAAGATAAGAGATTCRATTGAAATACAGGATTAAATAAACTCATGAAGTTCAATGTTCCAAGACAAAACTATGTGAATCAAAATAGAATCACATCAGCAAATTGCCCTAATCTGACAAATTCAACAAGTCATCTAGGCTTCAGTTAATGCTATTGCCTCTCCAAAATTAACATAATGATATTTCACTACTCCAGAAGCCTCCAGTTAGTTTAACCACCGTTGTTACTGAGTTCCAGGAGCCTTGCCAAGAAGCTGTGACCTTTTGTTTACTCATCACTATTGACATGATTGATGTCATCACTGAATTGCTCTCATTTCCTGTCCTCAGTTGGGGCTCTGTGCTGTACCCTCCGACATCTGGCATGGAGAACAAGCAGCTACATGCAGTGCTCYACCATAATTTTGGCTGACATAATTGCCAGGTAGTTAGAGTGACAGTCTCCTGCCAAGGAACTGGAGTTTCTGTGAAGATCAAGCCTTGCTRTCAGGCTGGGCATGGCAGTGAAGACTCTGCTTTGTGCACGCTTTCCCTCAGAGGTGGGTGTTGGAATGTGAGAGCTGACAGACTGCAGGAGACAAAGTCACTGAGACAACGGGCGCTGATGCTCTCCTAAAGTCGGGTTTGGTACCTAATAAAGGGATTGTTAAAGAGCCACTGGAAGAAAATAGTCCAGGATGGAGAAATCCTGAGCTGTTTCACTTTAAAGAATCAGAGGGAGAAATGGGAGTCTCTTTCAAAGGCAGATGTGGAAAAATAAGGGGATCTTCTGGAAATGCAAGTCTGCTGGACTGAAAAGCTCAGTCTTTGGAATGCTAAAGGCATGATATTTCCATATATCCAAGGGAAAAATCAGAGATCTTTGAGGTCTCCACATGAAGCCAGGGAAAAAGCCTGAGGGAAAGCATTCCCAGAGGGAAAAAGGACAGATCATTTGGCCTGCTAAARCCAAGGATGGGACTGGATGTGTTTTAGAGGCTGAAAACACTAAGGAATATCTAGATTCCATCCAAAATCTATGTTGAAATGTTTTTGCCCTTTTCCAGACAGGACAATCATGTCAGCAGGGCAAAGGGAGCACAGTGACCTCCATAACTGGAGTTCCTGCAGCACTGCATGGAAGAAGAGCAAACACTTTTTTTTTTTTTTTTTTGTTTAAGAAAGAGATGAGCAGAACTCTGAGAACGTCTTTCAGATATAACAGTCTGGTCTCACCAGCAAGTGTTCAGAAGAAAGCAGGGAAGAAAAGAGTCATTAAAGATATAAAARGGGACAACATTTAGCATATATTTAGCAGTTCCAGTTATATCAGACTAGATTTTTGTCTTTTTTTTGATGGGAAAACTCATTTTTCARATGAAGGAAAATGTGGTAAATCACATTCATTGGAACTTTGTTAAACCACTATGGAGTATTATGACAAACTGAGAATTAATACAGGAAATTTCAAGTGATTAAAGTGACTGCAACCAGCTGGGCTGAAGAAGGGTTTCATCAGACCAAAGGAAGATTACAAGCAGAATTCATTACTGATCAATCTTTTCAATTTTTTTCTATTCATATTCATTAGTGTTTTCATTGCTTACATTGTGCAATCAGCACATTTCTTACCAAGATTTCAAAGTGAGAACTCACAGTTAGTAAAGACGACAATATGAAAATTGTCTAAGAAAAACTAGAGAACCCTGAAGGGAGGAACAATGGAAATTTAATTATAAAAAGTACCAGATTGTGCACTTAAATGYCATAGTGAATCAGATCCTTCTCAGCTGGATGCTAAGAGTAGGGAAGAGGAAGCTGCTTTACAATTGCCACCTAAGAGCTTGGTTTGTTCTACTCTACCTGTGAGACAGGACTGAGGGGACACACAGCTGCCCTCTGGAAAGAGGGGACAGAAGCACAGAGCTGCCCTTAGAACAAAACAGGAGTATAAACTGGCCAGGAATAAATGTTACTTGGCGACTAGAGCACTCTGTTGTTAAAGCAGCATCCAAAATAAGTAAGGCCAAATTATTTTAACTACCGTATTTTTGAATTTACAGCTTTTATAGGATCTATAAATATTCTATAAATTAGCAAGTGTGGGGGCTGCAAACATGCACAGCTCATTGGAGATGAGTCTCTGATTTCCCCTTCCAGTTGTCGGGAGTTTTCCTCTGGAATTATTATATCTTTGCACATATAATCCAAATTGCCTGAAAAAGATTACTGCTCTAAAGTGGATCTGGATTCATGGATATTGGGAATTGTTCAGTGTAGTAGCTGGCAACTGTAAAGCTCAGGCCTGTGGCTGTGGGGACATGTTTTACATGCTATCTCAGACTGCAAGCAGCTGTCCCCACAACTCTAGGTCAGGAAATGAAAGGAGAGATGTGGGAATGGCTGTGCTGTGTGGGACCAAAGGTGACCCAGCTCCTCCCAGAGGGTGTTTTCTATCACTAGTGCCAAGGGCAGAGAGCAAAAACATGGCAAGTCCATGGAAATGCTTCCCTGCACGCTCTCCTGGGAAGCAAAGATTGAGGCAGTCTATAAAGGTGGTAAGAGATGAAAGATTATCACTTTATAGAAGGTGRTAATATCCTGCCCTCAATGGAGTCACTGCCTTGTCTATCAACTAAGCTGAAAAAATGCCATTGAGCACAGTCTATGTGTTAGGGAAGAGCAAATACATTTTTGACTTATGGTCACAGGGCGCTGCACTGTGACTTCCCACATAATTTATTTCTCCAGTCCCTGAGGCTTTTTCTCACAGATGCTGTTAGTAGAAATTAGAGCAATTCCTACCCCAAAACTGTGTGACTACATGGTATATAGTCACTAGAATTTCGCTTTATTTTTTTTCTGTGAGAAAAATGTGAATAAGTGGAAACAAGTTGACCTCCTTGGCAGGATACTATCAGCTTTGCCTGAACCCTGATTTTATTAAGTATGCAAAGGTATTTAAGAGTTCAGACGGTCCTAAACACATAACTGTACTGGGTTTCAGCAGCAAAGCTTTGGTAGTGGGGGGCTTTGGAATGACTTCTGTGAGAAACTGCTGGAYGTTTCTCCATGTCCAACTGAGCCACTGCCACTGCAAGATGGACGTGCCACTGCCCTTATCTCAACCCACAAACCTTTTGTCACACTTTCTCTCCCCCATCCAGTTGAGGAGGGGAGCAAAATGAAAATTGGTGCAGTTCCATGCATTAAGATCCCATGCAGGTATGAAATAAGGAGCCCCCAGCAGCCTGAGCTTATTTCTGTGTCCCACTGTAAGGCTGCAGTGGAGCAAACTACTGCAGACCATTCTGAAAACATGCAATTCCCTTTCCATAGTGATAAATGCTGCACTATGCAAATCTGAAGCACATATCCAGTTATTCTGGACATAATATATTCTTCTGACTGTTATTCTGCCAGGTATTGATATAGTGTGTTGATATAGTGTGTTCTATAATTAAGGGAATTATTTGAACTACTGACTTCCCAGGCCAACACACCCCCAATTTCCTTGGCCATCCTGCCTGGATCTCCTGCTATGTTTGCTCCATTCCCTGAAAAAAATTTAGATGGCAATTTCTCTAATTCACAGCAATGTACKGGCAAGCTTGGTAGCAGCTCCTGTCAGTAGCAGGGATAGTAATCATATTGATTTAGACACAGATTKTAGATTTATAACACAGCTTTCCAGCGTGCAGGCAGCAGGAATGCAATGTGTAAGAGGAAATTCAAAGCTGATGGCCCCCAGGAATGATGCCTGCTCCACCAACTGGCTCTTTGCCARCCATCAAGACAAAGGAGAGGAGAGACCTTCAGTAAAATAAAGTAYAAAGGRAACTGCAAAAGTGTATTAGAGCAAKCCAGGCCCATATTCATCATGTACACAGTAAACAAGCTCAATAACAGGAATTTCTATGAATTTCAAATAGGTGCAAAGGTTCATCAGTGAATGACTGGAGTAAGAGGGTTCATCCATCAAAGCCTCAATTACTCTCAGTTATCCGTGGCGGGGTATGGTTTAAGTACAGACCAATGCTTCCTTCACGTCAGCTTTATGCCTTCAGTGTCAAAGAGTTTGTTTTCCTGGCAAACTTTACAGCTTCTGTTAACAGCAAGAAAGATGCTCTCCAAAAAGTTTGGATGGGGGGATGTGTCAGGGAGACTCTTCTGTGACCTGAACTAAGGCCAGCACGTGAGGAAGACCTGGGGAGGCTCTGAGGAAGCTGGAAATGAGCACACACATGTCCAAAAACTATCAAAAACCTCATTTGCTGTAAAAGGACGTAAGTAAATCTGAAAAAGAATATTCCTAGATCCGCTTTCAAAACTGGGGGACGGAGGAATTTTTGAATCTCTCCATCCTGTCCCTCCTTGTTTTGCCATACAGGGAGACATCTCTGCCCACGGTGGAGTGATCCCTAGAGGGGGATAAGTACAAGGAAACAACTTAGCACAGAGTGAGCCCAGTCAGCTGTGAGATGGGATCACACTGAGTTTTTGGTCCTTCTGTAATCTCCTCAATGTGGTATTTGTCCTTGTCCTATCTCCTGAGTTCCAAGAGATCCTGAGTCCATGTAGACATTGAGACCTGGAAGAAGGTGGAGATCTGAGCTTGAAAAGCTCCATCTTCTTCCAGACTGGTGGTGTTGTCTTTTCTAAAATAACAATAATTATTGTGACTCATGATTTTCATGGCTGGTGCGTCCTAATTACAGAGGCCCRTTTGTTTTGTGTGTTCATTACACTGAATTACATCTTAAATGAAAGGTTACCATTTTATTCTCAAAAAAATAAAGAAATTAAAAAAAAAAAATCCATCTCCCACACATTTGAAACTCCTCAACGATCTCTTTCTGGAAATTTAAGTARTCACTGAAAAACAGTCTAAATCACTAAGAGCAACAAGAGATATTTCAGCTGGCAGCCCTATTAGACAAAAGTAAATAATGAATGTGGACTCCTGAATACGAAACCAGATGTTGGAGGGGGCACCAGWGGAGTTCTACCCCTACCAAGCAGGATACAACATTTCCATTCAGCAAGASTGGAAGGACAAATCAATTTAAATATTCAGATTCCTTATGAATTAATCCCATTAATATACCCAGTAAAAAAAAAAATAAAATACTACCTCCCATAAAAGGGCCTCTATCCATCTGGAAAAATCAGATTTCTGGAGCTGTTTTGCCAACTCTAAATAAGAGAGATAATTTTAAATTATCTGCTGAATTTATAAGGTTTCTAAGGATTCTCTGGACACAGATTTGCACCAGTTCAGGTATTGTTGGCTCCTGACATGTGGAACCTTATCTCACAGAGTTCAGTGAGCCTTCAGCAGGTTATACAGCAGATGAGAATCCAGCTTTCTCTGAGTCACATGAATTACTTAAAACTATGACTAAAAAAGCCAGCTTGAAATTAAACTCCAAACTGCAGCCTTTGCCAGTTCATGAACCTGGTAAATTCCCCCCAACCCTGTAAAATAAATGGAGAGCAGCGTTTGTGATACCACACTCAATACCTCTATTACCTGCTCCGTCCAAGGCCATTTTTATAACCTTAATACTTTGAATATAACAAATGTCAAATGTAGAAAGCTGACCAAACCTAGCAAGTTTCACAATTTGGAAACGAGCTCCTGATAAATTCACTGCCTGCATCCTACAAYTGTAGATGCCAAATAAACAGACCAACCTGCAGTAAATTTGTAGAGTAAAACTGRGACAATTATGCACGAAGACATTGAGCAACAGTTCATATCAGGTGTCTACCCATGTCCACGCAGTGCCTTGGGAAAACAACCAACTGGAAAATGTGTGATGATCCCATATGCTGCCATTTCCAGAAGTCTCTTTATCTTAACACCTGCATCTGCACTGTGCAATGATCAGTTTGTGTCTGCTGGCTCTAACAGGACTTCAGACCTTCACTCAAACTCTCTGTGGACAAAATAATAYATAAATAATAAAATCTATTCTCTCTTTGAAAAAAAAAAAAAAATCATGTTGACAGTGTAAATGCCCCCTGTATGTGATATTGCAACCTGACAAAATTTAATAAAAAACAACAGTATAAACGACTTGATTATGATGGGAAGGGAAAGAAATCACTTTTTTTTTTTTTCCTGAGTATTTTGGTGTTTATTCTCAGGTTGTTGATATATTTTGTAAACTGCAGAGATTAAATAGATCCCTGGGGCTCCCAGGTGTGAAAGATCAGCABTACTGAAAGTAGCTGAGGGAGGGAATATTCACAAACTATATCCTGTCATCATTAAATCATTTTGCTGAATAYATCAAAATGCTAAACACAAATATTTACATATAAATCAATTCATCCATCTATTCATGTTGCTAGCACAAATACGCAAAACATACGCAGAAATTAAATAGGGCCCTCCAAAGCTTTCCCCCCACCAAAAAATAATCCAAAAGGAAATTCAAGATGAGAAAAAGCTAACTCATAACCTGGGGTGTAACTGGGCTGTCCCAACAGCAGCTTGAGTTTGTAAACAGCAAACCCAGCAGTTCAGAGCAGCATGAATCACCTCTGTTCATCTCAGTGGGGCATTAGCATCGCTCCCAGTAATGAGAATCTAATGCATTAACACTGGGAATTATTTCACTGCTGACCAAAGTGTGCAACGGTGGGGAAAAAAAAAGAAAAACGCATGACGTACTTGGAGCAACACCCTACTTTGGCTCCATGGAGATGGAGAAATGTCAGCTCCCAGGTGATCTCCCAGGGCAAAAGGGAGCCAAGTCCCCAGCTCTGGGGAGCTGTGCCAGGGAAGAGCCTGGCTCACCTATTCCCAAACAGAATTTCCTTTCTCCTTAGGGAGGGATTCAAAACTATGGGTAATTACTGTGGCTACCTGGTTCAAACCCTACAATCCTCAATATGTGGTCAGTCTATACAGTCTTTACTGATACCAGCAATCCTGAWCAGTACTGATAACCTTGCTGATATTTTGGTTACCATTCTTAGGAGCACAGGCTCTGCTCACCTCAAATAAAAGCAAGGGTTACAGAATTAGGCCTTCAGCACAACAGGATGAAGCCTCCATCTATTTAAATTAAGGTATGACACTAATTTATCACAGGGCCCAAGGTAGGCAGGAAACAGCACAGAGCATCCACAGAGATTTTGTTTTCTTGGAGAATCCATCATGTCCCCTCTTATRAAACCTACATGACAGAAGGGGTCCAAACTCCAAACACACAGTGGAGGTTTTAGGCAATTATTGATTTTGTTATTCAAGTGGAAAGAGCAGTTCCCATGGCAACGGGCCCATCACTCCCTACCTATGGCATCTCTTGCTCTCATAACACAAGCTCTTTCTTTAAAGAAATACRTATGTTCACACAGCTGCCCCTTGGAGACTGATTTCCTTTCATTYCACCGTGGCATAAGTGATGAACCACACTGCAAGCTTTCCCCACATTCCACAGTTTCCACAGGAAGAGCAATGGTTGCCATGTAGGAGTGGCCACCTCCCTGCCCCAAGGGGTGGCCACGTGGCTGTGCTGGGGCTGATGCTGCTCCAAAGCACTTCCAGGTGAGCTGTGTCAGGAGCACCCTGTTGTGTGCCCAGTGACACCCTGCTCCTTTTGTGTCAGCACCCCACAAGGACAGAGTGCAGTTCAAGCCCCTCAGTTTTTCTTAGTTGTCTCACATTGAGCCTGGCCTTGGTGGGAAGAAAATTTACCTTCACGGTATTTCTCCAACAAAATAAAAGAAGTAAAYAAGTTAATGAATKAATTAATTAATTAAAAGTGATRTCACATCGCTACAGAAAGTTWTGGCAGCTYTGATTAGGAAAAAGTCAAGCACTTTTGATGTTTTCATCCTTTAAAGTAATGCACCAGCAGGACAGGCTGGCTCCTTGGGAGGTGTAAATCAGCACAGCCACCTGCAGSTTTAATGGCAGTCAAGCTGCACAGGCTGATGAGCAGACTCCACATCAYAGAAAGAGAAACACTGCTCAGGAAAAGGGGAGACAGCAGGTCCTCTTGGACTGGTGGGCAGGGCAGCATTCAGGGAAATCAGGTCACTTCAATCCCTGGCTCACAGAAGGGCTTTATGTTCATAACGTGGCCCTTTTCACTCTGGAAGGTCCCACATGGCACCTGGGAGCAGCCCCAAGGCTGGAAAGTGACCCACACAGCCACCAGGGAAAGATTAGGGATTGAATAGAAATGTGAGAAGCTGCAGTGGCACTGCTTCACCTGAAGAGTCCAAAGCAAAATCCGCTCCAGGTTCAAGACCTGCTTTCTAAAAATGAGCCATTGAAAGAGAGGAAGAGGGGATTTGCCTGACAGGACTGAGACACTATGTGGCTGGGATGCGGAGGCAGCTTGCTTTGCTTCTGGCCATATGTGGGAGGAAAATGCTCGTACAGACCCAGAAACCAGTCCCTCGTGAGCAGGACCTTCAGATGAAGTTCAGCCTCATGGCAAAATTTTCTGAAACAAGCTATTCCCAAACTCTTTTCTCACACAGCTCCAGGTCTCTTCCCCACMGCCTTGTGCATCCTGGCTGGGCTGCTGGCACCTGTGTGAGCAGGATGCAGGGCCTGGCCACATTTCCAGGTGGTGGTACCTAAGGGATTTGCAGCGAAATGCCTTGGTGGCTTTGGAGATCAAAGAGAAGCTCAGTGTGCACAAGTCCTGCTGCTCATCTGAGCTAGGGGAAGGGGGGTGACATTGCAGGAGGTGCCAGGACGGGGGGACCTCAAACCAGGCACAGAGAAAGGAGATGAAGGCATCTGTTTTGGAAGATGAAAGAGGAAATCGTRGAGAGAATAACAGTGAGGGAGATCACAGAAGCCTTGGCTTGGAAGAAGCGAGGGTGTTAAAGTCGAAAAAACAGCAGCTAGACTGAGAAGAATAAATATTAAAAGCAACAGCTGAAGGAAACAGATCAACGGGAATAGTCGGAAGTGAAAAGGTATGAGGACATCAGACATATTACAGTGCACAGCCTTGAGAGATGCAACGAAGATTGATGATACATTAATAGATTTTTAAAATATTTTTTAAAAGAAAAGAAAAGAAAAAACAAGACCAACAGAAAAAAGAGAAGTCCCTGAGAGATGCTGTATACAGAAAAAGATGATGTGAGGAATATTCTGGCTTTTTTGCTTTCTCTGCGTAGTGCCTGGGTCTGTAAAATTCTACTCCATACAAGGGAACATCAATTTCACTGATACAACTGGTTCAAGAGCATCAGCAAGCATGAGGTAAACCAAGAGGTGAGAAAGGGCCAGACTTGTACCTTGCCAGCCCAGTAATTCAGCAAACAAAGACAAAACTGGTTTTCCACTATAATTTTGCATTTCATTCAGTTAATGTAGCTGAACATACAGTCCTAAGACATGACAGAATGATTAAAAATAAGGCAGGAAAGGAAGTCACTGATATCTTTTATCATGCACTGCTTATCTAATGCCACTGATTACTGGCAAAACTGCTTGTTTACCCTCAAGGCATAGAAGCTTGAGGTTCTTGCTATTTTGCTTTCTTTCCTCTTTCCAATTTTCCACTGATTTTCATGGTGTTGAAGGCACTGTATCACATCTAAGGATCAGCCTGTAGAGAGGCATTAAAGAGGGATGAGGAAATTACTTCTTTTTTTACAGCAGAATGCTTTCATAGGAATTATCAAATCTTTTTCACTATTCATTTTTGCACCTGCACAGAATGGCTAGGAAGGAATCTGAAAGAAATTCTCTGGGAATAACTGTGAGCATCAAGGTATTCCATACACAGCCCCATGGCAGCASAGCCATCTGCTGCCTACTGCAATGGAAAGGGAGCTGTGCAAGGCAGATATCCATCTGAGAGAAAGTTGCCATCAATTTGATGCAGCCAATGTATGAATAACAGAAGCTTCTCCCTGCAAACATGATTGCTGCACTATTTACAGCAGAAAAAGCTTGGCATGAGGGTTTTTTTTTTTTTTTTACTTCGTTGCTGAACAAGGCTGAGGTACAATAGGAAAGATGGCCTTGACATCTCATACAAGGACACATAGACAACAATAAACCTTGATGTCCATTGCCTTATTCATGCCTTTATAGTATAGAATTGAGAAAGACTCCTGTATGTAAAAAAGGAATAAATACATCCATTCCATGATCACACCCATTAGGACAGAAAGAAGGAGATAAAAACGCAGACTTTCCTGCTATTCAATCTTAGGAAAATGAATGGTCCTTTTTGTGTCAACATAGAATCATTCCATGAATTAGTCAKGATGGCTCAATTATCTTCAAATATGTAAAGCACAACCTTTTAAGTAGACTAATTTGTGAGCTTGCTTCATGGCCCTCTGCTTCAATTAACCACTCAGTCCTAGATTAAAAGGCAGAGTTTGCCTTGGTGAGGTGGCACAGAGAATGTGACTGCAGCGTTTGTCTCTTTCCTCCTGTGAGACTGGGGTGCCTCTTTCGCGTGCCATGGGGACAGAAAACTTGACTGCTTTTTCCATAGCACAAGCTCAAAAAKAACACAATTGTATCTGTACTAGTGAATACAGAAATCAACTTTTAACCATACATCAGAAAGTAAGACACCTTCCGATGCTTTCCCTAAGGTGGAGGTCAGATGACAAGAAGCAACGCAGAAAATCCAAGACTGAGGAGAGGTTTCTGACACAAACTGCTAGAGGAAGAGGATGGTTGGGATGTACACACCTCTCTGGGCTCTTTGATTCCTGTGTGGGRAGATATTTGATACTGCACTTCATAATTAAGAAACAGATTGCCATAAAGGTGCAGGAATAMAGCCCAAGACAAATTAACAGATGCTCTCTCCTTTTTCTGAGTCCCTTGGGGCAGGCAACTTTGGATTTAACTGCTGAAAAAGCAGTTAACCATAATCTGTTGCCAGATGTTTAAGAATTGAGCAGGATTCTCAGGAAAGGGTTCCCATGGAGGAAGATCAGCACGCAGCTTTGTGAGTGATGTGCCAGTCAGCAGGGTAGCAGCCTCCCCCTGGGACACACAAATCGATGGTGGTGGGTCAGAAAGGTGGAGGCTTCTGCTAACTTCTGTCAGGAATGCAGATTGAAAAGAGAAAAAAAAACCTCACATTAGGTAAAAGCATTGTTTCCTTTACATTGCAAAACACAGAGAGACAGTACAGAGTCCCGGTAAGAGGAAGGAAGGGAAAAAATCCTCTGCAACTGCAAGTCAGGAGACCAGCCAAAAATGTGGTTTGTGTTTGCAGAGTTTCTTTAAATCCATGAGTCTTCTCATAATTTAAATCCACGGGGAWTTTCCCTTCCCAGGGAGTTAATTAAACTACACAGCATGTTTTGTTAGCTAACTAGAAGCCCATATTCTTTATGGGACTTTGAAAAACCCCAAGAAAGCCAGGCTATCACAAGCAAATGCTGCACACAGAGCACTGGTGTGGCCAGTGTTGAGTAATGCCAAACACACCAGCACTTCTCAAAGGCTCTTCCAGGCTTTCAGAGGCTTTTTTTTCCCCTAATTCTCAGTTTCTATCCATTTCCACCTGATGCTGATTTTGTTTATTTTCCACCCAGCTGACCAGTTGTARGCACAGCCAATACCACTCCACACATGAGGGATATTGCTACTCCATCAATATTTATGGAATAATCATCTGCTTAAATGCAAACAGAACCAGAGGATGAGGGTCCAAAGCCACCCAAGTTTGGGAGGAAAAAAACACAGAGGGACTTCTGTGCTGCCTCTTTCCTTCTGGGAAAATCCGCCAGTCCTGTGCCAGCATCATCCTGTGCCCAGCCCTTTGAGCTGGGCAAGCTCTCCACTGGCCATCACTCTCTAACACCAGGAGCCAATTCTTGATTCATGCCATTGTTTTCCTTGGCAGTTTTGTCCCCCTGCATGGTCAATGTTGCATTTCAAAATCTGCACTGCTTGCTTTGCTGTGCATGACCTTGGATGTTCCATCACAAGCTGTCCCTGTCTTAGCCCTGAGCTCAACATCCAGACAAAGACCATGGGAATTCTGTGTATTGCAGAAGAGCAGCCTTCCATCTTTCTTCTACATCCCTGCATCCATGGGGCAGATCCTGCCCTAGCCAGACTCATCCTGAACAGATGGCAGCGATGGAGGCCTCGTGGAGCAGTTTAGGTCAGACTGTACTGTCAGCATGGCTGGGGTAAGAAGGATGAAATGGGATTTTTAAAAAATTCAGTCTTTCCAAGGTGTAGTGATAGACCAAGATACATGGTACATAAAACCAGCTGGTGGCTGAAAGAAGTCTTGACTTAGGTTAGTTATGTTTTTTAGGAAATCTTGCTTCTCATTTTGACCACTCTCTCTAATTAGAGATCAGAGGGCCTGGCCATTAACCATGATATTAATTTTTCAAACATTTGGGGAGGGAAAGAAAGAAAACCAAGATGCAACAGGAGCCTTTCCAATAATCTTTTTCTTTCTCTAACCTTCAAGTGCCACACAGAAACTTCTCCTGAGAAAGAGATGTGCCTGCGTTAAATGCACTCAACTATGATCAGAGGTTTGCTTTTTCTGTATTGAGAATAAGGAACTGCCTCACAGGCCATGCTAGACAGCATGTATTTTGAAATACTGGATACTGCAATTATTTCTATTCCATTTTAAAAATAACACATCAACAGTCAAGCAGCAAATACTCCCTCCACAGTAAACTGAAGGAAGAGCCGGATAGCTTGTTTAAAATTCAACACRTCAGCCAGAAAAAGTGCAGCCAGAGAGAAAAGGCTGTGTGTGTTTCTGCTAACTGTCTTGAAAGGAGACAGAAGTCAGACACAGGCCACATCAGAGGTGACAGCAATGACCCAGAGTGAATTCTACCCAGCCAGCTTGCAGAATCCCACATCCTCACTGCAATGGCCCAGCCAGCCTTGTACCACAGTGCATTTAAGGCAGCAAACATGTCATCAGCTTTCCTTTGTTCTGGGGAATGAAGGGACTTCCCCTCTTCAATTATGCTGGGAAGTTGATTTGTTGATCCTTGTAAGTGTGCAAATATTGCAGCAGTTTCACAGTGCTTAACAAGAGAATTAATACCTCCACTTTTCCAGACGGTGTCCAAAGCGGATTCTTTTTTTGTTACCCCATATTTAAATTCAGGCTGGGAAGCTTGACTGTAGTTTCCCTTAATGCTGAACTATGAACATGAACATGTGACAGTGATTTATTAATGATATCTCTGGAAAACACTGACTGAACTCAAACCAACATTTAYTCTAACCCTAAAATACAGTTGTCTGGGGAAATGCACAACTAACAAAGGGAAGCCGAAAGATACTCTTGGATGCAGTTCTGACCAGGTTTCTAACACTGAACAGAARTAGTAATGATCTTGTTCTGTTCAGAAGACAACTTACACTTTCCGAACCTTTAGGCATCATTGAGGTCCTCATCCTTGTACATGAATCACAAAATTATTTCCACATGAATGAAACAGAGATATATATACATCCAGACACACACATATATATGTATATATTCACAGAGCAAGGAATCTTCAAGAATCCAGAAGAATAGCCTTTCTGTTTTGCATTTTTGTGATTCTCGAGAAGAATTTCCAAAGCATTTCACATCACAGCAAGATGGTTGTAYATGTACCAGAACTCATGATAAGAAGCTCAGGAAGAAACAAATTCAGATAAAAGGAAAATGTGTCCCACTGCTATGAAGACCAAAACTTAAAATTCCCATAGGTTTCTGGCCAGTTCACAGGACACCCTTGCACCCCTACTATTGCACCTGTCCTGGTGATGTTCATGCCTTACACTGTGAATTACCAAGTGCTTCGTGCTCACTGTGAAGCTCACAGCAGCACTCCATGTGATGGTGTATTTTCCCGTGGCTGCTTTCACTCTAGCACACTTTTATTGAGAGCAAATGAACAAAACAATACTCCATAATGTGTTTATTTCCTCCAAGTAGTACTGAGAAGCCAGGAGGTGCCCCAGCATGCTCTTGCCTACTCTCCAGTACATGTGGGCTTTTGTGGCACACATTACTTTTTAGCATGGGGATTGTAAATCGTTAATTGGTGTTGCTTGTGATCAAAAGTGTCATGGACTGCCAGGGGATTGTTCTTCCATTCATCTTCTATGACTTAGCATGAACTCACTTTCTTCTGCTTCAGCTCTGCATGCATTAAAACTCGTCAATATAAGAATATACACATACGCCAGGTACCTTTTATTAAAATGTGATGGCTTACATATCCCTAAAGTCAAATGTCCCTTCATCCTGCCCTGCATCTTTAGCAAAACTAACATTTAGAAATAGATTATTTTCAAAATTTCCTTTTACAGATCATCCAGAATAGCTTGTTCTGATTCCATGCAGGGTCTTCATTGTGCTTTCAACCTCTGCTACCAGTTTTCACTCTTGCAATTTTTGTTTGTAAAATCACTTTGCTAAAAGCAAACATGAAAAAAAATAGTGTCCTTTAAAATAGCTGTCTCTGCTTGTGTGCCTCAAAATTGAGATAAGTAATAAGAAAAAAAAATAAAAAAAAGAATCCAGGAACTCAAGTTAGTAAGAAACTCAAGGAAGTGAAGAAGAGCAGCCTTAACTCCAACCTGACAGCTGCTGCTGGTGATAAACCCAGCAATGAAGTTTACTATGTATAGAAAAGGTTGGATTTTATCTCTAGGAACCTGGGAGGGCCCTTCTGACAGACAGAGATGTTTTTTAAGGTGTAAATCTATTCAAGAAACTTTGGAGAGGCCTGAAGATTTAAACACAAATATCCTCCTTTTGTTTGGTAATATCACAGTTTATCTTCCTTTTATCTTGTCTGAAAACTAACTTGTCTGTTAATGATATCCTAATTTTCCTTTAAAAATGCCTTGGGTGTTTGACTTTTATAGATTGATCACTACAGAAATCTACTGCTGTAATCATTCCCTCTCCTCTGCGTTTATAGCCTTGCATCCATTAGATTTGCATATATATATTCAAATAGGCACTTGAATCTCTGAATTCCTTGACAGAGCTACCTAATTTTTATAATTTATGTGTTTTATTATAATAGCAACATTTCATTCCCAGTAAATTACCAAGTTGTTTTCGGTGAGTGCAGTAACACAGCTCAACGCTATTTCTCTGAGAAAGCAGCAATAATCCTTCCCCGACCTCCTAATGTGACAAAGCCCTCGTGGTGGGAAGAAGTCAAATATAAATTCCTGAGACAGCACCAATTTGCACCATCTGAGGGAGTCAGGGGTCAAAAGTGAAACCCCACTGAAATGGTGCACTGCCATCAATGTGTCAAGTATTAAAGCATCTGTGATAAATATTTCTCAGATTTGTACAACAGGGTCAACATCATCTTAATTAGAGCAGAATAAATTGGTGCAAACAAGCACATAGAATTAGTTATTGTTCATCTAGGTCTGTCTTGGTTGAGAAGGCAGTAGCTTGCCCTCCTGGATCAGAGTTTAAGCTGCAGAAGTCTCCAAATACTTCTTTCACCCAAGGACAACAAGGGATCCATGGGCTGTTACTCCTCTGCCCCTGCATGCAACACACCCAGGATACAGTCAGGGCTGACAACATGCCAGAAGCATTTGCATTTTTAGTTTACTCCACCAAAACATCTCCTTTTGGTCAGCACTGTCGCCACTGAAGTGGCTACCCCTCAAAAAGGTGCTGGGAGTTAGTGGAGATCCTGGCCCTGAGACGATGCTTCCACGTTCACTTCTTCAGAAACCTCTCTGGGGKTCACAGGCTGATAATATTGGTGTTTCCAAATTAAATTTTTGTTCTGCCAAGTTTGCATTTCCACCCTGGCCTATTCAGCAGGGGAATGTCTTAAAACGGTTTTAGGGATTGCAATAGAATAAAACCAGGAATTTCGTCCTACTTAGAAATCTCCAGCAGGAGGAACACATGTTCATGAAACCAAAGGTGAGACACAAAACCTGCAGTAAACGTGGGTAAAGCACAAATCGGGGAAGTAGAAGACCAAAGTTGAAAACCTTCATTAATCTTCTTGAACTCCTAGTTTAACACCACTCAGGCTCAGTTTCCCTATAGCAAAACAAGAATAAAGCTAGATATTTTTTTTTAGGACAAATTTTGCTGATATTTCTCACAGAAATACAAAATAAGTGAGCAGCAGTATTCTGGTAACTTGAAATGCCACACACTGAAAATTGTTTTAGCATAACTTAACAGGATAAAAGTGTGAGTCTTAGGCAAACCCCAGAAGGATTGTGAGTTTAGGAGGTCAAAATGGAGGCCTTTCACATCTCTTTCTTATGCATAAAGGC
The DNA here is from genome assembly GCF_030028575.1 of Malurus melanocephalus. Classification (NCBI taxonomy): domain Eukaryota; kingdom Metazoa; phylum Chordata; class Aves; order Passeriformes; family Maluridae; genus Malurus; species Malurus melanocephalus. Next base: position 61,201 of record NW_026623884.1, on the reverse strand, counting down.
ATGAGATGTAGAGAAAGCCCTTCAAATTCCTATAAAGCCAAAGTAAACAAACAGTTTGGTGCTCTGGGGAAACTGGAAGAGGGTTCAGGTGGGAAACAGCAGGTGTAATCAGCATTTCTCTCTGTCACACAGACAGAACCCCAGCATCCTTTTTGCAAAGAAAAGGAGGAAGAAAGAACTTTAGCCCAAATTAAAGGTTTAGATGATATAGTCTAGATTAACAGCCCCTCCTTCATGCCCTCTAGAACAGTTCCCATTTGCTCACAAGTGTATGATACTTTAAAGTAAGATTGCTCAGGCTGAAAGGACACCTCAGGATGTCTCGAGTTCAACTCCTTGCTCAATAAAGGGTCCAAGAGGAGTTCTGACTAGCCTTAGGACTTTGTGCATTTGGTCTTGATAGAAACAAGCATTTTGCTTTCTCCCTTCAGTGCCTAAAGCAAGTAAATACTGATTTAAGAGCCCTGCAGTCATAGCAAACAATTACAAACCAGAAGGCAGGTTATTAAGCCAAAAGCATGATTGTGTAGTGGCACTGTAAAGGAGCTCTTGCTAACAAATTGTCTCAGGAAGAGGCCAATGCACTTAAAGCAAAAACAAAAACCAAAATCCATTCTGCACTCCACACACAAGATTAATACTTTCATCAACAGGTTTTTGTCTTGTTTAAGTAACCTATCCTTCAAACCCTCTCATTAGGATCTTCATGGCAATGTAGTTCAGCTGATCTCAAACTCACCCAAGGGCGATTTAACAAATTCTGCAATAAAAGTCTCTGACCAGAGAAGCACCCAGAAAACTCAGACAGTGACTATGTACTTGATAAAATTTAAAGCATTAAGCCAAATTTCCCCTTGTTCCACCACCATGTGAGCCAAGTTTAGCAGCACTGGTTCAGCAACAACATTCAGGCTGATGTGCCCAGTGAACATCACAACATTTCTCATTGCTTGCCAGAAATGGTTTTCCCAGCCTRAAGCCAACCTGTTTCAACTTCCAGAAGATCATGAATTGTCCCAAATGGTAACACAGACCAAGATGATGGAAAAGATTACTTGCACACACCTGCATTCAATATTTATTTTAAGTTTTGAAAAAAAAGAAACAGTTTCACTGTGGTACTGGAAGCGTCATCCATTCCAGCTCAGTTTCCACTTTTACACATGRTTTACCCAACTCAAAACCTGAATCCTCCAGAAGATGAAGCTAATRTATATATTTGTAAGCTCAAAAGGATATGAACATGAAGCCATGCATGGCCATACAGTAGGAGAGGCATGCAGATAYGTTTTACATTATACTTTATATGATTTAATATAAATTAATAAATWAATTAATATMATTAATAACCATGAGGTTTCAGCATGTAAAAACATACACACACAAACACATGATGACAAATATAYAGGTACACACACATATTATTAATAGGAGTAACAAATTACCCTCTTCTTGCTTATCCAAACAAAGGGAGCTTTCTCACAAACATCTTCAAGGAATAAATGCACCAGCAGACACACAGTGACGTTAAATAAGCCCCAGATAAAAACAATAACTTCTCTAAGCCAATTATATCTGCAACACGCTCCGGGCTAATAAAGGACAGACCTTTATTGTTATATTTTTCTTAGTTACTGTTTAATAACACAGTCATTTTTGATAATAATCATGAAAATAATTAACACTTTAAAAGCATGTAACTTTTTGGTGATTTTCTTCCTTTGATACTTAATAGAAATTAAATTCGTTCATGGGACCAAATAACGAATGTTTCCACTGAATTTAAGGATCCTTTTTCTATGAATGGGAATCTAACAAGATTTTTCTGAAGACATGCTGGCCTGCTACGTCAAGATTTGATAATAAAGTGCATTGGTAGTACATTTAAAAATGAGATACCATAAAAACAAATTGGAATAATTTAGAGAGACAACCCATAACTYTTCTTCAACAAGGACTTCAGCTACCTCTAAAATAGATCTTTCCAGCATCAGTAGAATTACATCAGAAATCAACAGGGTATCATTTCTGGCCTTGTGTGCTGTCTCACAGAGACTCAGACTGACCAAGTTTCTGAAACCATGCCTAACACAAAGTGTTTACATGGCAAAGCTGGAGGTATTTGAATACTTAGCTGCTTGAAAATGAAACCCTACACACTTGCATAACCTTACCCCCATCTCTAAATACTTGTCTATTATTGTGCTGAATTACTGACCTCASATCCCAGGCTCTGCYCTCCTGTSYAGASAGCYTGACTTGCTGAGCCCAGCTGTGATGGATGCCTCATCAACCCACCCTGCTGGGAAATAACAAGTTTATTTTCTTCCAGCCCCTCCCCCAGTARTTTGGGACTATTCTTAAAGATATTTGTGATAAATGTTTTGAAAACTCTACAGGTTAATCGTCCTAGGAGATTTTTCTGAACTGCTTTTGTCAACAAAGTGGAAATTCCAACCCCATCTCTATTAAGTATGGGAAACACAAATTCAAAAAAAAAAAAAAAAAATAGAAAAAAAAAGAGAAAAAAAGGAAAAGATCTTTCAATAGTAAGATGTTTAATAATACTCCTAAAAAAGAAGGAAGGAAAAAAAGAGAGAGAAAAATTCTTCTATTAAGGACTTACACAATACAAAATTAATTTTACAAATGGCCTGGCATATCATTCATTTAGGATATMATGAAAGTTTAAGCCCTCAAATCCTTCTCGCTTTCTTCACTTCTTTTCTGTTTTATGGGGCCGTAGCTCCAGTTCTACCTAAGAGAGCAGAAGACTGCAATTTCAGGCTTTAATACAGATGAGGCTAACAGAAATCCTTGGGCTGTTAGCTCGTTAGCATGCTAGGAAAAAGAAGAAATACCAGTTTGACACAGGGCAAGCCCCCATTCGCYTATCAAGTGCGCTGCCTCTGCCAGAAGAGATGGTGAATCAGCTGAAATGGAGAATTTGCTATGCAAAGGGGCTGCCACAAGAGGGAGGTGCCATTGCACCCAGCTGGGCTCGCTCAGCTCGGCTGCCTGGAGCATCACTCAGCCGTCCTTCCCCTGCCGTGAGAGACAGGAGCCACCCTGCTTTTCTCCCGCCCTGCTTTTCTCCAGCCCATCTCGCACAAGGCAGATGCCATCCCCCCGGAATGCTCKCCCTGCCCTTGACACTTCATCTCTCCTTTCCCTGCCGGTGCAGAAATGTATTTTGGGTGCACATCACTCCTGAGCTGGTCCAGTCTCAGCCAGCTGGGAATACACCAGGAGCATGTTACAGACGAACAATCCTGCTTTCACGGGGGCAGAAGAGGGATACAATTCTTGTGAGCAGTATCTGTCCATCACTGTGATCTGTYCATCACAGTGACACTGAGGCAAAGGAGGAAGCAGGTTACCCTAGCATGACATWAATGTACTCAAAGATTCCCTTAGGATGCCAAATCATTGTAATCCTAATCCCCAAACAAATTGGTCCTCTTTTGTCTTGGCTAACTCTCATGTTATGTGAGTTCTRTCCTCTACCATGATGAGGCATTTCATTATTTTTAAAAACTTATTTGGAAAACCTAATTAAAAGGGTAATCCAAAGTGTTTCATTAATGTGGCTTTACATTTCCAACAATGGCACGAGAGCTTGTGGGCTTGGAGTTTTTTTATCCAGTATAAATCAACCATGTATGGGGCCTTGACATAATTTTAAACAGAGATACCAGTTCTGACTTCCAGTCACCCTGTTACCTCTGCTTTTCTGACAAAACAGGAACCTTCACAGGGACCATGTGACTCTGCAAAAGCATTGAAAACCCTGAAAATCCCATGCATCTCTGAGCCTATGATCCAGGAGAAACCGCATAGTTATTTGGCACAAACCCATGGCTGGTGTGATTTACCAAATCCTCACGGATGTCACTAGAGCTTTAAGAGTTTGTTGCAGAAGAGGGTCTGGCTCATGTGAATGAAAGCAGAGCTCCTCTGGGAGCTTTTAGGAAGAGGTTAAAGCATGGAAGATCTCCCTGCTCTGACTGGATTGGCAGGCAGCTTTCCCTCTGGTTTCTAAATAAAGGAAAAAGAAACCAGTTGCTTTTCAGGCAAAGAGATTCTGGAAAAAAAATGTGAAATACATGTTTTCCTACAGAAATCCTCTCAGACCCAGAACAAAAGAAGGAGAAATCCAGCAGCAAAGCCTCTGTCTGGAGGGCTGGACAGGAGTCAGCAAAAAAAGGCTCAACTCCTGTGAAGGATGTTCTTCTTCTGATCTTCTCATTGACCTTCATTGATGTCTTTTCAGGCACCTCCTACAAAGCTGAGAGGACCATGCTGAAATTTTCATCCAGAGCAGCAGGAGTATAAAGTAGGAAAGAAGCCCAGCAAAAATATTCCTAAAAAAAAAGAAAAAAAAAACCTCTTTACTTCGCATCTGTGCAAAAAAAAACAAAACATATTCTCTTCTTGGTTTTGCACATACATCCTCTAAACCACAAGTCTTTTCATAGAAATCCTTTATGACAAAATCATTATTCATTTAAGTCCTGCATGAGTGTGTTGATTCATTTCATGTTTTAGATTAGTCCACAAGTTTGTTGTTTTAATAATTTTTCTTCTTGTCYTTGGAAATTTCACGAGAACTTCATTTTTGGGTTTCATTTACTCTGCATAAATGGAAGAATGGGTCAGCAAAAAAAAGGTTCTGTTGCCTTGGTTGCTGAAAGGAGCATGGGAGATGGGTGGGTGTGTCTATATCTGGTTGGAAATCAAAGCAGCTTTCCCAGTGCCAGACACTCATGCAGTGTCAGGTTCAAAGGACTGTGATGCAGACCATTTTTTGGATGAACAAGAACCTGGTCTTTTCAAAGCCTGTCCCCAAAAATGTCAGCATCCCCCCCAAATGAGGGGGATGATACAAGAGCAGCGCATACCATCAGAGCAGCACCACTGCTAAACACCTTTATATTGTGTTTGGAGAATACTGACAAGCTCACCTGGATCCAGGATGATTCCAAGCACATGCTTAGCCTGAGACACGGGGTTGGTGAATTGGCAGATATTGGCTTGTGTTTTACATTAATTTGGGGTCTTAACAGCAGTTTTTCCCACAAGGCTGCTGCAAATGGGGTGCTCTATTCTTACACAGCTAGGCAATATGAACACCTTTATAAAAAACCAAATCCTTACTGGTTCCTACATGGCAAGGATCAGTGGAAGACTGTGGGGCTCTGTTCTATGACTGATCTGAGGTTTCAAGATATCTCTCTAAACCAGCACACCTCCAGGACCTGCCAGGACACATCCTCCTCCTGTTTTGGTTTAATCTTCCTGACAGGGCACCTGAATTAGCAGTTCTGTGGCAGTCTTTCAGCTAAAACAGACTAACAGGGTGTACAGAGCTGCTTGTGTTCCTTCACAACATATTCCCAGCTGTGTTGTGAGGTTATGAAACAGCAACAGGAGAGAAATAGAAAAAACAATAGTTACGTCTGAGGACCTTGTTCTCCCCACTTTGGGTTGGGATTACACAGATAAAGGTAATTTTTATGGGCAAGGCATAAGATGGCAAGGTGCTGATCTGAGCATCCCCAACACCAGAGTATTATTCTCACAGAATTTCTTCCAGTGAGATTTCATCATCCTTGAAGGCAACTAATGCCCACCCTGAACAAACAGCACAGGACATGTATTTGGCACTATTTGCTGCCCTCAGTCACAGTCCAGACCTACCACTCTCTGAGGGAGCCAGAGTGTTATTTTCAAAGTCTGCCAAGAGCCAAAAAATTTCTTTCCCAGATCATGTAAAGATACTGACTCTCCATGTGTTTGCAGTCAATGCTGCAGGTGAATCCTTACTTGCTGARCATTTCCATGCTGCTCTGCCAGAGTTCACTCCAGATCCTGGTACAGAAGTACAGAAAAAAACTACAGCATTGCAGAGATTACATGAAAGCAAGGATGACCTCTGCGTAGGTATACACTCAGGTTAGCCCCTGGTGGATTTTTATGGCTTTGTAAGAAATTTGTTTTTGCATAGTTAAACTCAGATATGGTCAAAAGTCAGGTTTGTTCCCAGCTGAGCTGAGCCAGTTTTATGAAGCATGCCTAAGAGACCCTGTAGAACATGATTATGGCTGTTTTGGGGTTTTTAAAAATACTTTCGTTTTCTTTAACATTTCAACAGAACCGAGCAAGTGTGTGGAAGTGATCTCTAACTTTAAAATGTCTCTCTCAGATACATCATTAAAGTTGGCTCTGGCAATTCACAGGTTTTAGGCCCTCGTCAAAATATCCACACACRGATCAGGTATTATTATTATTCCTTAAAAACCCTCTCAAGTAAAGATTACTTATAGATGAGATGAATATTGAATAAATGTAATCCATGGATTAATTAGCTAAAGCCCTATGTTAATCAGAAAAGAAGAAAGGGAGAAACACTAGCTCATTAAGCATTTACAAGTATGTTGTATGTGATTCCAGGATTCAGTTACCCTCTCTCCATAACACAACTGTTTTTTATTTAACACTTGGGTGYGTGTGAGACACCCAATGTCCTTGTATGCTAGAACTCAAAACTGTCCAATTATATAGAGACAGTCATCACCAGTGTGAGGAAAAAAAATACTAAACAGTGTAGGACAAAATATTAGTGCTACAGCTCCATAAATTGCACATTTTTGACGTTTACATAAGTAATTGCTGGATTTGTGGCTGTGCATTACTTATTCACACCTTGTGTGGAATAACTCAAGAGGTAAAAGATTCATTCATTAATCCACCACCCCCCGCCCCAATCTATAATCCTAAGAAATCCTAAGCCCTGCAAGACACTTCATCCTCTTAGGAAAATCAGGCTCATAAACTGAGGGATGGTGGTGTGCCTGGTGCTGAAGAATTGCTGATGAGCTCCCATTGTGTGTCTGTGCAAGCTCTGGTGATCCCTGCACGGATCTGTCCTCTGTTTGATGGACACACAGATGTGTGACATGGAAAGTCCTCATGTGCCACCTCTGTCACAGCCCCCGAAATGCTTCACTGCTCTCCCAGACCCTCCATGCTGGGCTCTTGTAACATTTTTGTGCATCTTTTTCCTTTGATGGAGCACATCAAAGATGATGTGAAATGAAGTAGAGCTTTCTCACTTCACATACAGCTTTTTGTAGAATATCCCACCTTCTGGTTTTTTGGTTTTTTTTCCTCGTGAATAATTCCATGTTGCAATGTCTTTTTTTCTTTGACCAAAGCTCTTCAGTTTCCCAGAGTATCACAGAGCCAAAACCAGCATGGAGGCATGGCAAGATTTCCACCTGCCTAATTCTGGGGGGAATTTACTCTAAGCACTGACCAAATGATCTCTATGATCAAATAATAGATCTCTTATGATCTCTAAGCACTGACCAAAATAAAAGGCAAACAAGGTTGGAAAGACAACCTAATCACTCTGCACTTTTTCTTGGTCTCAGCTTACATGACTGAACACACTTTGTTTCACTGAATCCCACTCCTCCCCAGGATGTGCTGCCCAGCCTTCCTCTGCATCACACCMTGGTCCACCCCAAAAGTGACGGAGGCTCTTCAAGTCTGCCACATGTTTCCCCGAGGACATGTACCACAAAGAATCAAGATTCCAAGGTTTCTCATCATGCTTGTGTGGCTGCACGTCAGCCTCAGGCGGACCATCACTTCCAGAGGAGCCAGACAGCATCAGATGGGGTAGGTTATTTATTTTCCCTGAGACCCTAAGGCAAAGGGAGCAGCATCACATGCTAAGGGTCTGTTGCACCACAGGCTGAGTTGGAAAGGTAATGAAGGGATTTCTCCTCAAGGGTAAGTCCTTGGGCAGACACTTTAATATCACTCTTCATTAGGAAATAAATGCCAGGCATTATGCAACTCCCTCCTCTCCRTGGGATGGAGTCCAATGGAGTTGGAAGCGTGAAAGATAAAGCTCCCTACACATGTAAGAGTGAAATGCTGCCACCCAGCTTGTAACATAACAGTTTTATCATGGTCAGTGTTGCTGCCTTTGGCAGTGTAGGAATGGGGGAAGCAAAACAACATCCAAGCAGAACTTACTGTAGATATGCTCATCTATATTGATGAACATATTCATGGGCACTGTGTGAAACAGCCCCTGTTTCTGCTCTGTCCCAAATGCTGGCACCCTCAGCTGTCACCCCCAGTGTGAGGGGAGTGCAGGACAGTCTTATCTGTGCCCAGGGCCTCTGTGACTGCTTGGGAACACCACACCATGCCCTCACTGCTGTGAACAGATTGTCAAATCAAAGAGCAGGCATTTCAGCTCASGGCGGGAGACAGAGCAGTTACCTGGCCACACTTTTTGGTAGTAAAATGAACTTGCAATCCCCACCATTTTTTCCAGATAATGTACTTGGTACCTATGGGTATGCCAAGTGGCACAAGCAGGCTTGGAGCCTGCAGCTGTCCCAGCTCCAATGCAGACTATGGGTGAATCACTGATTCTGTGGTGGGGTAGAAACCAGGACACTCAACTCTGCCAATGAGATGCTCACATACCTTGAGCAGGCAAGAAGCATCTGAGCATGCCTTGGTGGGAAAGAAGGGGCAAAGTCCATGAAAGGACAAAGGGTAATGGTTTTAAACTAAAAGAGGGTCAATTTAGATGAGGTACAAGGAAGAAGTTTTTTTTACAATGAGAGTGGCAACACACTGGCACAGGTTGCCCAGACAGGTGGWGGATGCCTCATCCCTGGARRSATTCAAGGGCAGCTTGGACAGGGCTCTGAGCAACCCAGCTGAAGGTGTCCCTGTCTCTGCAGTGGAGTTGGAACAGATGGCATTTAAAGGTCACATGTTGCCCAAACCATTCTGTGATTCCACGAGGCAGAGGCAATGCTATCACTGAGTGCAGTATTGGGGGTAGAGCGTGGGGTGTGATGAGCATCCACACCCCTTTTGCATCCTGCCACGCAATTCTTCATTTAACTAGAAAAGCTTTGTCCTCAGATCCTCTGTTTGGGAAAGAAATGCTTGGGGCTGAGGCAAATTAAGTATTTTACAGAAAATCTGTTCCAGTAACTTCCAGCAGCTGGGAAGTTCTCCTTTTTTTTTTTTTACTGGAGCTACATTAATTCAATGACCTAGCGATTGCGTTGGAAACAAACCACATCCACATATAGAGTTACAGCTGAAACTCMCCAGGAAGACTTTCAAAAGGCACTATCACTGTCTTCAGGACCCCGTCAGGCCCACTGGTGTGGGGAAAACACAGCRAAAATGCCCTGTGCAATGAACTTGTAGGGTTAGAGTTGTTAATAATGTATGGGCATCTACCATCCATTATGTATCAAGCTCAGGAGAGCTGAGCTAAAGTCAAACCTAGATCAAACAATCTATGGGATTGGCCTCAAAGTACTTGAAAGGTGCCCTTGAACCCAAATTCAGCGAGCACAAAAGCATCAGAGAGAGGTTCAGGCTGGCACCACCTCAGTCACTGCACCTGATCCAGAGCAGGAACCATCAGCACATGTCAGTGGGGACAGCAGCCTCAAGTTGATCTCCACAACATTCCTCTCTTTTGGGAGGGAAGGAAGGAATTAATGCTCTCCCTGTTAACCCTTGGGAAAAAGTCACTATGCCAGGTCTCTGAGGGGTGCCTGTGCAAACCAGGGGTCTGCAGCAGGTTTCATAAATGCTGTGAGGGTAAGCCCTCCTTTCCTTTGGGAAACCAAGAGAAACCCTGCACTGGGGGCGCAGCCTCGGGTGCTCTCTCAGAAAACTACATCTGGGGCACACGGTGCAGGTTTTACTYTGGAGATCACTCAGACAAAACTATYCTCGGCCCACTGAAAAACAGCAAGCTGCAGGATGCAATACAATACTTTGTGGTACTAAAGGACCTTCCAAATGAGGGTCTCACATTAATTAATTAAGCCTCAGAGCACCTAGAAGGAAAATCTATCCTATTTTACCAGCAAGTGCAATGAGTATGCAAAGGTCACACAGAATAGAGGAGCAAAGAAAAGAGAGATCCTGATATCCTGACTCCTGACTCCTGGCTGCATCTATTAGCTCATGAGTCCCCTCCAAGGGACTCTCATGGAGGACAAAAGGTGACCCACAGCTATGTCCCAAGGGGCTGAGAGGTTTAATGAGATGCAGGAGAACRGCTAACAGGGTTACAGAGATTGGCGCAGGTCAGTAAAGAATATGGCATTAAGAAAATTGATCCTTTGAAAGCCTCCAGCCACATGCTTATGTCAGAACCAGACGTGACTTGTGTCTGTGTTTCATACGACACCAAAGGGCTTTCCTTCATGTTTAAATAATGAAATGCAATGCAATGCCAACAGGTGCTTTTTTTCACAGGGAGAAGGGAGAGGAAGGGAAAGCGTTTGGGTGGGCTGAGGCAGAGCCCAGGTTTTCCCTGCCTCTCCCTCCCCTCCCTGCCTTCATGGCTCATGAGCAAGAGGTCACTGAGGGCTGGATGTGCCCATCTGTCTGCAACACCAGGGAGACCAGCACATGGGCGCTGGAGGAGAGAGTAACCTGTGTATGACTGGGTGTGCGTTTGCAGTAGCAGCTTCGGTGTCCGGGCGATAGACGGGAGRCTGCCATGGGGAAGAGAAAGAAAAGTGCTTTACAGGTCATCCTGGAAGATGGTTGGTATCACTGCGAGATCATTTCAGTTCTCATGCTGCCAAATTCTTGATTGAACCTCTTGGGGCTTCCCAAGCACACAGTGCTGCATCTCTCAAAGATCAGTTTGCATGGGCAGGCAACTTTTGTCAGCCTGCCAGACTAAAGCAAATGTTAAGAACATTTCTGCAGGAAAAGAGTATAATGTATAATCAATAAGGGATGTTCTGCCAAGCTCAGCTGGAACCTATGGGTGAGCTGTGTAAAGCACTGCACATGTAAAYTCCAGCCACAAATGCAATTACTCTTTGTTCTTTGTCTTACAGCCGGAATAGAGTTTGATGGAGAAGTCGAAACTGACACAGAGAGTGAAGGTAATGTACGGATYAACAAAKGTGGTTTTGTTTGTTTAAAATACAYAAGGTGATGCTTTTTCTTTTTCTCTCTGACTTGTGACTTGCTCTACAACACAAACTCTTTCATGAGTTACTTGCAAGCAAACAGATTTTTCCCTTGAGGTTTGACTTGTAATAGTGATATGTAAACCACCATTTTTAAGCAGTCTGTCCTCTTTTATCCTCATTCCCAGAGCAGGAGGCTGTCAATGCTACATCCCTTGGGAGTCATCCCTAGGAAATCAGGAATTGCAGTAAAGCACCACCCGGTGCAGGGCTGGGCCTGCTTTGGACTGTACTGAAGTCCTGCTTGCCCTCCCTGTAGAGCTTGCTTAGACCATGATACACTGGGATCTTGATTAATCATGGCGACAAGGAGATAAAAATGAAAACGCATTGAAGGGAGACTTATGGCTGTGAGGRAAATCAGGAAAAGCCATGACAGGATTAAAAACACCTTTAACTCTGCATGTATAGTATAACTAAAGAGAGAGATGAGAGGTAAGATCATAACAGWGATACAGGTGATACAAATGTAGTTGTTACTGCAAAAATGGTTCACAACTGTGTTTGTGTTATTCAGAGAATATGAGAAAGTAAACAGAGGACTACTGAGATTTATTTTTTTTATATCATATCCACCTTTTCCATATAGGCTAAACAGGCAGTAAGACAAGGGTAACAACTGAATGTTTCACATTTAACCTAATATTTGATAGGCTGCAAAGAAAAAACAAAAAAAAACCCTAGATCATTGGCTGCCCAAAATGAACGTTTTCCCAGAGTGCAGGTAGTCCTTTGACTTAGATCATTAACCAAAATACCTCTGAGATGGACCACGACATACTGATTGAAACCTGCCCAATGGATCCTGAGAAATTAATTGGAAGATCCTTCTCATTCCCAGTGTTATACATGACAACCACTGCCTACTGATTTTTTACCACTAACAAGTGGAAATCATTTACTTGTCATTAATTTCTATCTTTTTGCCAAACAAAAAATGCAAACATTCAAATTCCTTTTACTTTTATTTTTCTCACCTTTTAGGCTCCTCATTTTACACTCTGGATCCCATTCCAGCCAATTTCCTTCTTCCGCTACAGTATCTCCACATTTTTGYTTTCATCAGCCAGAGATCTTGGAAAATTAGAAGCCAGAATACTCTGGAAAACTTATTATTGKTTTTAATAGATTTGGTAGTGAAAGAGATGGAGAGACATGGGGGTTTTTGAATGTTTTTTCCCCCTTTCAATAATATTCTGCAATTAAATCATGCTCCATTTCAATCCTTTAATCTGGAAGCACTTCTGACTTCTGGAAAGAAGAGGTTTTTAGTTTGCAATGCCAGTAAGAATGAAATGTGCCTCAGAGAGTATCTGRTCTTTTGCTTCTCTGAATATAGACCATTCAATATAAAAGAAAACTCAGAGAAACAAAACTGKATACTGCCTGTGCTGTGCCTTTTCCCTCTATAAATAGAAGAACTCCCTTCCCAGCCTTGAAAAGTAAACATCTTTCAAGGACATCRCATCAACAAGCAAACTACACATTGTAACAGACTGCAATTTCTGCTTCCTTTGTTCTGGRGTGTTTACAGGTCAGGGAGATATCTGTCTGTGCCCTCTGATGGATGGGCTTTTGCATTCGTAACTAATTTCCAATTTTCTTATGGTCACATTTAAATCACTGGTGTGCTAAATTCACTTTCTTACATGGGAATTGCACAGCCAAGGAGTTACACGTGTTTCTTGGGCAGGGCATAACGCAAAGCCCAYTGAAAACAGGCACCTGCACTTTGAATTTGCCAAGGTTTGCATCAGGTGTATTGGCTGCCCATGCTTTTCTGATGAATCTTCGTTTTTGCCAGCATGGATTACCCAATGTAATTGTTTTTTTTATCACTTGCAGAAGATGAAGTAAAGGACAAGAAAATTAACAAACAACCCCTTGGGGAAACTGGCAGAGCAAGCAGACTTCAAAGCAAAAAGCAAGAGAAAGACAAAGAAGAAAAAGAAGACGAAGAAGAAGAGGAAAGCAAAAAGGAAGACAATGACAGCCAACAAAACAGAGTTTCTAGGAGAAAAAATTACCAAAGGAGAAACAGAAGTGGAAGAAAGGCAGGAGAGGAAGGAAGCCAGAAGAAAGACAGAGGCAAAACGACTCCTACCAAAGATCAAAAGGAATCAAAAAATAACGAAAAGAAAACAACCAAGAGAGCGAAGGAGGGGGAGAACAAACAGAAGAAAGACAGGAAAAACAGGTAATTAAACAATCCCTGACTATGCCTTGTTAAGACTGGCAGAAATATTGACATGCCAGTAGCATATGGATCAGAATGGCAAAACCAGTAGACTGCAAATAAATTCCTGCTCTCCTAAGTGAGACACAACAGTGGAAAACAGTGTAAAATGCCACACAGTCAAACTGTTTCCAAGTCAATATAATTTMTCTGCCAGGATCAGATCTGTGCATGTAGTGGAATCCTAGCACCTACAGCAAGGGGCAGAAAAACACCCCTAAAGAAGGCAGCTTGAGCAATTTGGATCTGGACACAGTTTGGGGTTTTTTTTTTGGTTGGTCTATGGAAACATTCCAGTTAAAATGGATCCCTTAGGTTTCATGTGTCTTCCTCTTCCAAATCTCGCTTGTCCCAACCTTCGACTGCTCCCCATATCTCCCATTTTTTTTCGGAAAGCATGGAAACCATTTCTCCGGAGCCAGCTGCAGCCCTGTAGCTGTAGGCAATGCTTCTATAGCTGAAGTGTGGTCCAAAGCACAAACTGGGTGAACTGTGGTGGGGCACAGTGCCTCCTCATTATCCTGGCTGGAAACAGCCCTKCTCTGAGTGTGAAGGGCACTGGCATCACATTGAGCCAGGGGAGGGTGAGCCACTGTGCCCATATCAGATTGGGATCCCCAGGGCCAGCAGCCCTATGCAGACCCCAAGCAAGGTCTTCCATCTAAMCCCTGTGAGTCTTTCTGTTCTGTGCCCTTTATTTTGTGTCTCTCTCAGCACTTCTGATACCTCCAACTCATCTGATGAGGAATCACTGTCAGAGGAAGAGCTCGCRATGCTGAAGGAGCAGGTGGAGCAAAAGAAAAAACTGATTTCCACCATGAGGAACAAGCCCTGGAGGATGGCGAAGAAACTCTCAGTGCTCAGGTACCCATCAAAATTCCCATCAAAATGGGAAACCCCATTCCTGGGGGCTTTGCTGACTGCTGTCAGATGAACTGTGTCTTTCCTTGAAATTACGTATTTGCTGCTGCTGTAATATTTCAGAATCAGGAAAAGTGACCGGCAGAACCTGGCCAGCCTGTCTGGCTTCAAGGGATCAGAGTTAAAATGTGGGATCTGATTTTCAGCCCGTGTAACCAAAGAACAGACAAAGTGCAAATCTGTTCAACCGATACCCACGGCCAGGTCATTCTACCCTCGTATTTAAAACCAAATTACTCTCTACTGTCGGGCTACTTGTTGAAGMAAACTCCATACCCTGGTTTGCTTATTCATATCTTTTGTCAGACAGAAATCAGAGCAGCACAGTGCCGTGTCACTGCAGAGTCCTGAGATGGGGCTGCTCGGATAAAATGCTGCATTATTTGCAGAGGTTTATGGAGCAAAGATAATTCTGCTCCACAGCCCCTGGTGAGTGAGGAAACAACTCAAGCAGCAGAGACCCCTTAGTGCAGGGCTAAGGGGCAGTGGGATAGGGCAGACCAGGGAAATCAAACCCCAAAGGTCAACAGGGAATGGCTCATACAAACATTCCCGTGTCAAGGCAATGATTCAGCTCCCAGCTCTACTGGTTAAGAATTGTCTCAAACCCCTTTCTGCAGGAGAGATTTCAAAATAACAAAGCATTCACAGCCCCACAGGGAGTGGTGATGCCCCTGCTCCATATTTGCTCAGAGGGCGCTCAGGGTTTCAGGGATTGTGCTGTAAAGGCTGGCAGTCACCACGTCTCTGCTTCTCTCTACACCCTRAAGGCCAAGACCTTTTCCATCTTCCAATAACATCAGAAATTGTGAACTCTGTCAATTACTTCTGAAAATCTGGGTAAATATCTATACAGGGAAACTGTATTAAAGCAGCTTTTCCACCTCACATGCAKGCTATGAGCCTCAGCTCATGAAAAATAAAGTCTTATGGCCTTAAAATTCCAAATTTCTGCAAGAAAAGCAAACAAAAACAGCAGAGTTATTTCTGATTCATTTTTCCCCTGTGTTGTAGGATCCTGACTAAAATTCTACTTAAGATCGTGTTTGATAATATACCTCCATGCCTTCATCTCATTTATGAACTAAAGCAGTCATCACCACCTACTAAAGAACCTAAACAAAACTGCATTGCTTGTGCAGGGGTCTCCAGAAAGGCTCTCAGCCTGCTGTACATTCRTTAGTTATTTTTAGTTGCATAAACACAACCCTGAGACAAGAAATTATTAGCCCTATTKACCAGATGAGGGGTGTAAAACACAGAGAGCAAAACAATATGTTCAAGAGTTAGAAATCTCACTTTAGGTTTTCTAATGAAGTCACGGGTGATTTTCCCAAGATTACAGGCTGGCCTGGCCTGTATTTGTACCAACTATTTTTAGCAAGTGGAAGTCCATCTCTCCCACAGGCTTAGGATGGTAAAGAACCTTGAGCTCCTGAAATTTAATCTCTTTTCATTGGCAATGCCAATATACAATATAATTTCATTCACAAGCTCAGCATACTCAGCATAACAGCACCTACCTAAACTATTTTCTCTGTATTTCCCTTAGAAATCCYATTCTAAAACTAATTTCATTTTGCAGGTGGATTTTACTCCTGAATAGTGCACTCTCACTCCCCTGGCGCTGAGATTATTCCCCTGGGCCGTTTGCACATCTCTGATATGTATCCTGGGAAGTGTTTCTGGAGGGAAATTCTGCATCCTCTTGGAGTTTATTTCACTAGGCAATGTTGTTTTCTTCTTGGCCAATGCACCAGGAGAGAGAAATTATAGCAGGCAGTCAGGCTGGGAGAGCTCTGCACTGAGAGAAWTGGGCAGGCTTTTGGTTTGCACTCGGGGAGAAGTGTGGAGCAAGATTTGGGGCACATCCCTACATGAACATGAGTGCTTTGGGGACCTGATAGATAGTCTAGGGTGGGTGTCTGAGCTGTGCATGCACACATCAGCACCAGCAGTGAGCAGGTGAGGAGAGACACCAAGCCCCTGCCTTTGTAGGAGCACAGTGGCTTATCCCACTGGCGCAGGCAGGGGTGAAAAGCTAAAGATCCCTTTGCTGTTTTAATAACCTGCTCGTTTATTTTCCCATTAGGGAGGCACAAGATTTTGTGGAGAAGTTTGAAGGAGCTCTGGGAAAAGGAAAGGGCAAAAAGTTGTATGCATACAAGATGATGATGGCGAAGGTAAGTGCTACGGTGATATCAGGGACAGGCTTGGATACTCAGTTATGTTTTCAGCACATTTTTGGATTTATTGACCTCTGTTTGGTGAAAGAGGCACAAGGCAATCAGAATAAAACTTCCTGCCCACATTAAAAAAAATACTAGCTTGCTTTAAATCTATGACTACTACAGAAAGAACTTCAACCTCCTTGTGACCTTTCCTGAAGAAAGGCAGGGTTTGCATGAGCAGGGAAAACAATGACTTTCTGGTTGCAATTTCCAGATTTGATGTGATCTCACCTTGATCTTTGAGAAAAGGTATCCCTAAAGGGTAAAGAGGCCGTGCCAAACTCTTGCACTGCCCATAGTCCTGTAGAATCTCATCTTCTGCAGTGATGAGGAGATAACAGGAGAACGATGGCTGTGTTTGAGACTGAAGTTGGTAGCCAAGTTTCATGTTGTCATGGAGATTACATTGAGAAGTGCAAAACAGAGCCAGGCTTGAGATGATTAAATCAATGGGAGTTTTAGCTGCTGGCCTGGTGAGGAAAGATTCAAGCTCAGTGTTTTGTCAAATTAAATTTTGATGTAAATAGAGTTTGTTCTGAACCAGTATTTCCAATCCAGAGCCAGGTCTGAATTTTCCATCCCCTTATAATCTGATCAATGCATAATACAACTATGCGTTTAACCTTTCCAAACGCCTGGAGAGGGAAAGGTTAAAACTCAGTTCACAAATGTGAATATTTGGGCTTGGGGGGATTTTGGATTCAAGGGAGCTTCTGAAATAGTCCAAAAGGTAAGACCCAGACCAGAGTTCCTGCTTTGGACTTTACACCCACACCTAGCCATGCTGCCAAACTCTGATATCAGAAAGCCCTGCAGACAAAGCAGACCCCTCTTCACACCTCTCTGCTCACTGTGTTGTCTTCTTTCAGAAATGGGTGAAATTTAAGAGAGACTTYGAAAATTTTAAGACTCAGTGCATACCCTGGGAGATGAAGATAAAGGAAGTGGAGAGTAAGTTGAAGTTGCTGTGTGGTGGCAGTGAGACATTTTGTAAGAGAGCTTTGTCTTCATCAAACTAAGTTTCAGCTTCCTGGTTCACCATCCCCACTCACCCTGGGCATCAGTGCCAAAATGGGAGCACACACCTCTGGCAGCTCCACGTGTTTCTCTCTCCATCAGTTGTGGGGGCTTTTGGGGGGCTTATGCAAAATGTGTCTGTGAAACCTGAGGGTAGAGCATTGCTGAGGACAGTTTAACTCTCYTAAACTCCCAATCATGAAATGTCTTCTGCTTTAAGGTCACTTTGGCTCCTCAGTTGCTTCCTACTTCATATTTCTGCGGTGGATGTACGGAGTAAACCTTGTCCTTTTTGGGTTAATATTTGGACTGGTGATAATTCCAGAGGTAAGTGCTCAGTTCTCCTTTCAATAATATCTTGCCCATTGCTTGACATGAACATGACATTGACAGGACAAACAAATGTCTTATAACAGGCATTGCTTTAGAAAAATGAAATGCCTGAGGACAATTATTGACAAAGACTTACTGACACAGGAGAACTCAGACTGATATCAGGAAACCTAAAATGCTGTAAAAGAACCTGCCCATCCAGCAGCTGAAAGAGGAGCTCAACAATCTATTTCAAAGCTAGTTTTACATTTTGACTAAAGAGCATGACATTCTAACTGTAGGCACAAGAGCCACAGGAAAGAGATTGCCCTGAAAATAATTAAATACCCTCACTTTTGGGCCCTCTGAGGGGCATGGTCATGGGGCAGCAGCCATGGCAAAGCCTGGCAGGGAATGGACAGTTTCCCAGCACTTTGCCAGCTGACATTCACTTGGGAAATAACCTTTCTTTGTATTTCCAATTCATATGATTCACAAGCAATTGTTTTATTTTTAGTTTTTCTATTCCTCACTTTTCTTGGAGAAGCCAAAGGATCTCATAGCCAACTTTATATGATCGTTTATTGAAGAATTTTTTAATGTAGCCATTACAGCTCTGGCTAAATTACTCAGTGCAGTATTTAAAGGCTGTGCAATCCACAGACAGTGGCATCTGTTCTGTTCAACGCAGAATTTTATGGAGCAAAAACGCAGCGCAGAATCTCTCCTGAGGACCGTGATTTTGTTCTCCCTAATGTGCTTGCTCACACTACTGAAAGGGAAAGCTCAGTTTCCTCCCAGGACCAGGAGACATAACCATTAGCACTGAACAATACAAATGTGTTTGCTTGGGAACTGTGCATSTGGCAGGAGCTTTCGTCTCTGAAGCGTGCACGCTGTTACTCACTGCCTACTGAGCTGTTACGATACGGAGAGTAGCTGGGCAATAAACATTTAATCATAAATTATTTTAAATGTAATTAGATAGCYCTGAAAAAGAAGTGATAGATGATTTGCTGGGACCTTTCTAGGCTATGAATGCTAATGAGATATTTTGGTAGAGGTACCAGTCAGAGTCTGCTTGTAAATATACAAACTCTCCATAGCCCTTGGCATCCTCTGTCTGGACTTCAATTGCTGCTCCAGCTACAAGACCTGCTTTGCATTGTGCCGTGAAAACCGGTCTTTACATCTTTTAGTCATACTTTTTTCCCCCCAAAACCTAATTGCCTTTTACATCACCTTGAGAATGTCTTTCAATTCAAGACTGAAAAACGCAAATTGTACTGCAAGCTCGACCCAGTGCTCTTGGCTTCTCTCAGAGGAGGAGCTCTGCATAAACAGATGAAGCTAATCCCTTTACTGCATTAGACCCATGAAGTTCAAGCAAAGAACTCCTTGCTAAATGAAGGACATTTCAAATGGAGCTGTTCATTGAAGGATAAAGTTCCTCCACAAAATATTTCCTGGCAATGAATGTGGCCAGGGAAAGGGAAGTCTTCTGGTTATTTTGGGTAAAATTAATATTAAATATAAATAACAATTTMTTACTARATAKTAATAAATAGAATTAATAATAAGWAAAAWWAAWTWAAWTWAWWWMWAMAYMWSWKTTTWWAAAMKSYKSKKKTWKMRTWWWRARAWRWAAWAYAYATMKMARMAMMAAAAAAARRRAAAMMMMMMMMAARWGWRMMMMAARAGASWCYYYWWRARAAAAAAAAAAAMCTGAAAAAAMATCTTCAGCATTTTATACTATATATACATCGCTAGTATTAATGTTTTCCAGGTCCTGATGGGAATGCCATATGGGAGTATGCCAAGGAAAACTGTACCCCGGGCTGAACAAGCAACAGCTATGGATTTTTCAGTTCTTTGGGATTTTGAGGTAAGCAAATGAGTGTTAATCACAAAAGATCAGTTGAATAACTCCTGAAATCCTTCAGAAGTTAGTGGTGCTACAAAGATTAATTTGTTCCAAGATAAACAAGCAAGCAACTATTTCTTCCAGAAGTCTGGAAAGCCTTTTGTTGCAACAAAATCTTTGTGGATGGTGAGATTTCTGGCCAAAACACCACGTACACGTGCAGACACTGAACATGGATTTGAACCCCTTCCACATAAAAATGCACTGCCTGCTATATGTCACACCTATGTGTAGGCACAACAGCCATTCTGCTTCCAGCTGGAAGCCAGTATCCAGGTGAAAGACTGGAGCTGCTCCAAACCAGGCAGCCAGAAAGTGCAGACCCCCTCCACAGGCAGGGAGCACCTTGCCAGACCACTGGAAGTGGTTGGGAAAGGGATTGTTCCCTGCGCTCCCTGTTCCCCTGAAATATTTATATGAGCCTGAAGGAGGAATCAAAGTTTACAGAACCAAAGTTGCACCCAAAGGAAAATCCCAAGTTTCCAGCCATGTCTTAGTGCTTGGCTGCAGCATCAAGTCACCTCCCACCCCAGAAACTTTGAGGATTTAAAGCCAAGGGATTAAGTGTTTTTAGGTGACAGCCCAAGAAAAGGTATGTGCAGGGGGTGACAAGTTTCTGATGTAACCAACACCTTGGGATCTGACTTTCAAAGTGGTCACTTCTGAAAATATTTTTTTTAATGCTTGTCAGCACCTGCCCACATGCTACAAGCATGGGACCCAGACCTTCTGTAAAAAAAAAACCATTGATATTTCCTTAGCTAAAAAAAAGATGAAACCAACCCCCCAAAAAAACAACCAAACCAACCAAATAAAAACCAACCAACCAAAAAAAAAAGCTAGTTTGTTATAAACCAGATTATTTAAACTAATTTATTAATCAGTCTTCAAATACTTGTCCAGGAACCTGCCAGGACAARGCCTTCATTTACTCCCCATTGCCTGCTGAGGATCTTTTTAACTCTTCCTCTCCCAGCACTTCCCCCACTTGATAAAATCCAAAATTCAGAGGTGAATTAAGGACATTTTTAATGGCAGTGCACTGAATGAAAAGCTCATTTGAGGAGTGCACTGTAAAAATACAAGAGGCAGCATTTAAACTCATTAAGCCAGAAAAAAAAAGCAAAATACAACTTCAAAACAAACAAACAAACAAAAAATCTGAAGGAGTGTTGATGAAATGCAGCTGCTGATTTTCTCTGGGGGACTTCAAGCAATAGATATGTCAGTGAGGAAACTTTCCTCTGGATGAGGCAGCTCTGGGGCAGCACTATTTGCCAACACCCTCTGTAGCCAGGATATGTCAAATGAAGCCCTTCACAGAGGTTTGCCCTCTGAAAATGGATAGAGGCTTATTCCAGCATGCTCCTCAGGAGATGTGCAGGGGGAAGTATATATCAGGAGCAGTCAATACCGTTATCCTGAAAAATCCCTTTCAAGAGAGAGGAGCTGGGGAAATGTATGCTCTGGCAGCAAGGAGGTCACATCACGGATCTCTAGAGGGGCAGGAAGGAATAAATCTCACTTGAAYACTAGACACCATGTCTCACAAATGGAGTTTAAAGAACATACTGGGTGATGTGAGCTGAGAAACTCATTTTTCAGTCCCCAGCATCTGATGAATCAAAGACCAAGGTTTGGAATCACAAYCTGAGTAACAAACTTCAGTAGCGGCTTTCAGGGACAGTATATTTTACGAGGCTTTTTCCACCACCCCTCTGCAGCAGGCATTGTATGGAACAGGCTACAAGCCCCAGGCAGCTGGGCTGGGCTCTGCTAGCCACAGCCTCACTATGCTTACCCCAGGGGCTCAGCAGCACTGGCAGACTCACTCAGAGTGGTCCTGTACCCACGGCACTGCGCTTTTGTGTGGGGTAAGCATCCAGCTACCGTGGCACCTGGGGATACCAAGGCTTTTTATTAGGCTAGGAACGAAAAGCCTAGAGTTTTGGGGGAGCTTAGTTTAATTGATTAAGTGAAGGTGGTAAAACACTGGAAGAAAGGCACAGAAACATCATGGTATCYCTGTCCTTGGTGATTTTCAAAGCCCCACTGGACACAGCCCTGAGCCACAACATTTCCTTTGGCTCTGCTTTGAGCAGGAGGCTTTGAGCAGAGGACTAGACAGTTTCCAGAGATCACTTCCCATGTAAACCATTCAATGTCTCTAAGAAAGATCCACAGCAAGCTCTGATACAAGTTCTTCAAGTTATGCCTTTCCAAAGGCTTGACCAGAGAAGAACTTGTTTGGTTATCCAGACTGGTTAGGTACACTTAACTTAGGAGCTGAAAGACAAGGGGCAAAGAATAGAGAGCTGCAATGAGCGAAGATTCACATCAACTTGGATGGGATATGACAKAAAAAYGGAGAGATTGCTAATGCCAGTTAGKAGAGCTGCAYGCTCGTTGAATGCCCAACAGATTGTACAGCAAAAAATAGATCTAYTTGAGACAACATGGTTGATATTGCGTCTGAGCTCTGCTTTCTACAGGAAAGTAATGCTTTGATTTCACTCTTTAGTTGTATTTGCTCTGCAGGTGGCAGCCWGTAAAAGGAACTAAATCTTCAAGGTACTAAGCATCAGCTGCCTCCTACCTGAAAGGAAAAGTTGCATATCATGGTGGGAAATCCCGTTGCTACAGCATTTCTACGAGATATGAGTGTTTGATTATTGGCTTAGAGAARCAGGTGGGCTGCAGCCACAAAAAGCAATAAGGATGTTTTTCTGGGAGGGATGAAAGAGTGATGGATCAAAACTACGTTTTAGTTTTGAGCCACTATTCTCTGACATGCTGTCTCTCATCTTCCCTCTCTTAGGAAGATAAACTCATAAGAAGATAGCTCTCAAAGGTGCCAGGGCAGCAAACAGACAGGAATGAGACCCTAAAAATTTTTCCAAGTTGATTTTCATTATTTTAGATCATCAGCTTTCACTAGAAATCCCTTTCCTGCAGAAGAAAAGCTGCAGAGCTCACACAGGATTGCTTTTGCTTTACCTGCAGGGCTACATCAAGTACTCAGCTCTCTTTTATGGCTACTACAACAACCAGAGRACGATCGGCTGGCTGAAATACAGGCTGCCAATGGCCTATTTCATGGTTGGCATCAGTGTCTTTGGCTACAGCCTGATGGTTGTCATAAGATCGTAAGTGCAGCTGACATTGCCCTCTCTGCAAAATCCACCCAGATGTGTCTCACAGGTCTGGGTTCCCTTTCATGGACAYCCAGACTTGCTCCAGCCTTGGCTGGRTGGCTGGGGGAATGTGGGGAAAGGGGRCTCTGTGCCTGTTGTTTTCATGGACTTAGCTTTTCCACCCACCACCCCGGCTCTGGAGGGCTGGGGGAACCTGGRCTCTCTCCTGCCTCATCCATGTACTCATGTGCACTATTTTGAACCCTTCCTACTCCAGCCATCTTCTTCCTTCTCCTGATCTCCAGATCTCTTTAACCCTTCCTCCCTTCCTACAGAGACATCAAACAGGTAGATTTTGTGCATGAAGGATTTTACTTGTAGTAAATTTCAAAGGTTCCTTTTCCATCCTTTCATTGCAAAGTAAACACTGCTGAATGCCAACAAACAAAGCAAGGGTTGCAGAAAAGAGGAAAATGCTAGCAGAACTGCATCTGATGAGTCCCTAAACCAGTCAGTGGAGTTTAAAAGTGGCTACAATTTCTGTGCCTCGTGTCCCCAAACACCAGTGAGGCTCTCACAGCATCCTCAGGGCACTGAGGATGCAGCCAAAGCACTTCTCCATGCTGTAATGGTCTCTGCAAAGTTAAAAATAAAAAAAATAAGCCCCTCTATCTCTGCCTGAAGGACACACCATGAAAAGGTCTTCCTTTCTTTGGAAGAAAGAATAAGCCCAAGGATTTGTATCGCTTGCTGAAACAGGCCATATTGCTGTGCAGCTGAAAGAGCCTCTTGAGCCTTTGGCTTGAGTGGGACATGGGGATTTGCTGTACATTTGCCATGAAATTGCAGCATCTGTTGTCTTGCCTTCCTTGAGGGACTAGTGCTGGGAACTCTAGTGGGACTTGCAGGAGGATTTCAGGGATCAAATAATAGASAGGAAACAGCAGAAGCCATATCTGCTCCTATGCTGATTAACAAGAATAATCCTTTTTCTCTCCCTGCATGACTTGCCACAAGCTCTGGCTCCAGCCCTGGGCACCAAGTGAAGTCTCACTAAAAGTTTGTGCTGCAGTGGGTGTGTTGCCCAGCATCAGGGGGTTCTGACTAAAGATAACTAACTAAAGGTTACCATAATAATATACTGTAGCCTAGGGCCCAGAAGCACCATAAATAGGTTTTCTTCATGCACCAGCTGCTGGAAGTAACCTTTAACCTCCTTCATCACCTATGCCAGATTTTCTCTWTGTTACTATTTTTTATACAAAACCTGTGTAGCCCTGAAGACATCATTTGACAGTTCAGTCCTCCACAGACCTAAAGCCCAATGGAACATGTCAATCATTCCCAAAACCAAGAATGTTCCCCCCACTCCATCTTACCCAAGCTTTGCAAAGCTGAAGGAYACGTGGTGGCTCTGTGGAACAGTCTGACCATGTCCCTGCACACATCCTTACRCAGGATGGCACGCAATGCCAACGAAAGCACAGGAGACGGCGACGATGACAACTTCATTTTCAGCTGGAAAATGTTCACCAGCTGGGACTACCTCATTGGCAACCCAGAGACAGCAGACAACAAATTTGCATCCATCACCACCAGCTTCAAGGTAAACCTAACTTTCTTCTGCCTGCTCCTGGGGATGCTGTCAGCACTTATCAATGGCAGAGATTTAAGGGGAAATCTGGATACCTGCTCAGCATCTCTCCGTATGAACAGGGCATGTTGCTGATCYGTGGCAGCTCCAGTCTCTGTGACCCAGTTCCCCTAACTCCCTTTCTTTGAAATTTAAAAGTGTGCAGTTCTCCTGGCAAATGTCAGGCTCTTTGCCATTTGATGTCTTTCAGTCAAACCAGGATGCCTGTATRAAGCTTAGTTTGAATTTAACAAAAACTACCAAGTAGAAAGCAACCAGAATAGCACAGGATTGCTTTTCATAGGATAAAAAACCCTGTGATGTCACCTTATGCTTGGTGCCACAACATATCCATCGCTATTCCTTGAGCACCCCTGTTTTTTTCAGGAGTCTATTGTCGATGAGCAAGAAAGCAACAAGGATGAGAATATCCACCTGAGAAGGTTCCTGCGAGTTTTGGCCAAYGTCCTCATCATATGCTGCCTGTGTGGGAGTGGCTACCTCATTTACTTTGTGGTGAAACGCTCCCAGACATTTTCCAAAATGCAAAATGTTGGATGGTATGAGAGAAATGAGGTAAGGAAATTTTTTTTTCCAGTTATCTGCTGGGATGATTTGCCTTGGACGTCAGCTTAATCACTGCCATAGGTAGAGGAGCGCATCCAAAGCAGAGAGATTCCCTACCAGGGCCCAGGAGTCCCCTTCAGTACCTTTGCACTGTAGCTGGGAAGTGCAAGGAATGTTCCCAGTGCAAATTAACAACTTCTGCTGAGAAGGGAAAATMTCCTTATAACAAACCACAGTAAAAGTAAAAATGCCTCTTCAGCACTTTCATCACTGACCACCATCTTAAGAATTGAGTTGCTTATTAACACTTACTCTGTTGTACTGCAAAGTTCTCTGGGTGTTAAAATGTCCATAATCAGACATAGCTCCAAACCCAAGTCTTTGTCATTCGCCTTGGGTTATGGGAATAAAATTTCAGAACCTGCCAAAAAATTTCAATTGCTGACGTTTTTTTGTGTCTGATTTTGGAATGAGAAGTTCAAATGTTTAAGCTCTTCAGACACACACAAAAGAATTTCAACCCATGGAAAGGTTTARTTTCAATGTCTACTACATAATCATGTATTTCTGTATCAAAGCCAAATTAAATTCAAATCCATGCATTTTCACAATTCCTTCATAAAACTTTAGCAAGACAGCATTTACCCACAAAATGCTTTGATTGGTTCCAGTGGACTTTTCCCAAAGGGAAAAAAAAWYTTACCTTAAAAAAAAGTTTAATATCTGACCCTTTCCTGGTGATAAYKTGAGATCTCAATAAATGCAGTCTGAGATACTGTTACTTCTGGAAAGAAATCCACAAAGAGACCTGTGAGTCAGAGACTGCGTGCACCTGTACGGACACAGTCCTCCAGAGGCCAATGGGACCTGTAGGGCTGTAAAAACATTTAGAGCCTGTAAGTCATGCCTCAGCTAACCCTGACTGGCCAGTGACCTCACTGACCACAGTACAGCTTAGTATCTGGCATGATAAAGAGGAACAAAGATACCACCAGGACATGTTTTCTTGAGCTGCAAAACTTGCTTCCATTCAAGCCTGTAAATGCTTACTGCAAAAGCAAAGGTGCTGAAYGTGGAAAATAAACATTGGCACCGACTAATTATCTTTATGCACACAAGCCAAGCTTTGCGCTTCCTCTGAAACTAAAATAAGAACCTTGGAGCTGATGCAAGCAGTACTGCAAGGTACTTGAGGAACCTAAATATTCATGAGTCCGGACTGACAGGGAACAAATTCTTTAGAGCTCATCCCTTTGAGATAAGAGCAAAAGTGCTCCTGCAAGAGCAAGTCGTGCAACCTGGYCCTGAAGTCTGATACTGCGTTTGCTCAGAAGCTGAGTTTGCTTTGACTCCCTCCCCTTGATAAATCCTTCAGAAATATCCAACCAGTTGTAGGCAGCTCCTGCTCTGCTCAAARCAAGATAGTCACTGTTGTTACTCTGAGCAGTTATCTCATTTCCCTCGTGTGGCAGGTGGAAATTGTGATGTCCTTGCTGGGCATGTTTTGCCCTCCACTGTTTGAAACCATCGCTGCACTAGAAAATTACCATCCCCGCATTGGGCTGAAATGGCAGCTGGGGCGGATCTTTGCGCTCTTCCTGGGGAACCTCTACACGTTTCTGTTGGCCTTGATGGATGACGTCAATGAAAAAGTAAGAATTGTGAGAAAAAGCCACGGTCACATCGCATTTCCCAGAGTCGAGGGKGAACACACCCTGTCCCCACAGCCGGCAGGGACAAGCATTCCCTTTGTATCAGGTGTTTCCTCTATACCCAGTCCTCTTGAGCTAGGCTGCAGTGCCCCAGGGACACTCCCTCAGCAGAACCTCCAGCTTCTCTTCACAGCCCTGAAGACAGCAGAGTTTCTGACTTCCTATAATCACAGCATGTTAGGGTAATTATATTTTTTCCTCCATCTGACACAGTTTGCAATTTCTATTACTGCAGACCCTGAGGATACAGTTTATAATCCTCTTCCCCTGCCTCCCCTCTTTAATATTATCCTGGTACCGTGTTGTGGGCAGATAACTGCGGGAAAGGATAAATGTCTAACTGATCCACAGAAAAAAATTACTCTGTTTTAAGCTGAGCAGAATTAGAGGAATTGAGGCAGTTTGCTCTGCACTGACAAATTATGAATAATGTGAAGAAGGACTGGGTGGAGGCTCCCTCTCACACAGAGGTCTTGAACGAGGTCTGACTCTCCATGTGCAGGGAACATGTTGCTTGCTCCCCAAAACTCATGGAGCTCTTGGTTGCTTCTCCCCTGATCCTGGCAAAAGGGAAGGAGTTTCCATGCTATTGACAGCACTGCAACTCTGTTTTAAGCAGATTTTCATACAAGATGTGCTAACTGGTAGGGAGGAGGGTGGAACTCAACGCCTTGGATTTSTTCAAACACATCCAGTGGGACTTCTATTTCCTGATTGTTTTGGCTATTGGGGGGGGTCTCTTCATTGCAGCTGGCAGAAGAGGAYGTGGTGAAAAACATCACGCACTGGACACTGCTTGGCTACTACAACTCATCTGCAGGGAATGACAGCACCGCCACCCCACCTCCCCTTGACCCTGCAGACGTACCCAGGGGACCCTGCTGGGAGACAACCGTCGGCATCGTAAGGAATTCATTAAGCAGCAAATCTCTGTGTTGGTTTGCGATGATTAATTGTTTTGGCTGTCTCGTTCGTGTCTTTAATATTTCCAGGCTTGAAGTTTTCCTTGCAAACAACAGCTCTTTCTCCCACTCTCATACAGCATCACTGAGGCAATACGAGTCCTTGGCCATGGTTCTCAAGCCTTGGTGGTGACATCYTCAGCTGGAAGCCACCAGAGCGTGGCAGCACACAATGCCCAGCTCTGAGGCACTGGCTGTGAATAGCACAAAAGGCCAGGCAGCCTGCAGYCATGCCTGCACCATGCTCTTGTTCAGATCATGGCTGTGCCTTTGAAGGAAACCTCTCTTCTCCATTTACTGCTGCATTTGTTCCAGACAGGCTTTGGTGCAGGAATAAAACCCAACCAGAGGATATGCCTCAAAGGAACTGCTGACWTGTCCAATCCATAACACATGGAATGAAAGCAGAATTAGGCAAAAGTAATCCCCTTGAAAGGCATGCAGGGTGGTCTTCAAATCCTCAGTTTCACCACACAAATCCACCCTGCAACATTTACCTGGGACCAAGAAGATCTGCAGCCAGACAGTGCCCAACCTAAAAAGTAAAAGCAGTTGTTTACTGTCTGACAGATGGTTAGGGCTTGCCAAACAACAAGGCTATGCACTCCTGTGCACACCTAAGAGGGTCTTCACAAGACAAGTGATTCTCAGTCATGTGGGAAAAGATCAGCCACTGTCACCCCTTAGAGGGGCTGATCATTGGTGCAGCTGAGGATCTGTCATTCCTTGTTCTTGTTCTTCCAAGAACCTTTATCTTGGGATTCCAAGATCCTTGTTCTTCCCCTGCTCAGAATTTTAAAATCTCTCTTCTAARTGTCTTTCCTTCTGAATCCTTGGGACTACAGTTATTTCCATCCTACGAGTCTTCCTTCTGCCTGCAATTTTATCTTCCTTGTCTTTCTCTCTTTACACTTACACACAGCTCTGCAATTACAACTGAGCAATTTTCTTAGGAGTCCATGTGAAAGTTACGGAGCTCAGCCCTACCAGAGCTGTGCACAATCAAAACAACCATGGGCRTATGTATATTGTACACCAGCACCAGTGCAGCATTAGCATTCTGCTCCCACTTTCTGTGCTGCCACAGCATGCAGTGCAGTCAATAATGCCAGCAGCAGCCATCAGCTCTAACAGCTATAACAGAGCTCGTAGCTCCAAGCACAGGGGTAAAGCTCAGGCACTGCTGAGTGTTTGAAAACAGGCAGGGAGTTTGGTCATGGCATGCTTTTCTGAAGGTTACTGTCATGTAAAGACAAATGGCTTAATGAAAAATACAGTCCTGAATGCGCTACTGAAATTACAGGAGTTAAATGGTTTTTTTTTCCGTCTTTTAAATTGCAGGAGATTGTGAGGCTCACTGTCTCCGATATCCTGGTGACCTACATAACCATTCTGGTGGGAGATTTCATCCGAGCTTGCTTTGTCAGATTTGTGAATTACTGTTGGTGCTGGGACCTAGAGGCTGGATTTGTAAGTATCTTGTAGCCAAGAAGATGAAAGGCTTTTAGGACCATTTGATTAAAGGCTACAAATCAATTTGTTTTGAATGCTTCCAGTGGTCGTRTGGTCTTGCCTGATAACATATTTGGTGTACATAGTCTATGCATCACTTTTCTGGGCCAATCAGTTCCATCCCAGTAAGAACTCCACAAAAATGCAGTTCTCATCCCCACCTGAGAACTTTAAAACATGAAACTGACTCAAAAAAGAAATAAGTTGGTGTTCATTCAGTTGTTACAACCCCAAAACCTTGTGTCCTTCTCTATCCCTTTCCAAACCCCCAGAAGTTCCTGTTCGTTGCCCACCCTGCAGGCAGCAACCTGGTTTACCCATAGCACTGTTTTCTGATAGATACTGGGAGCTGGTGTTTCTTCTACTGCAGTGGAACAAGGAGCATTTCCTTCCCCTCTCGTATGTGTGTGTAACACACAACAGAACTGGACTCTCTGGTATTCACAAAGGCTGCATTACCAAAGCAGTCAATTCTGGCGCTGCACAAAACACAGAAGAAAATAATGGAGAGGAGGAGGGAAATCCATTGAGAGGAGACAAAACCAGATGGATTCAGGCAGAGATGAAAATACCTTGCAAGATTACMAGGAGAACAGTGCACTCACTACCTAGCTGTCACAGTGGGAGGGTTTCCAGGAGCAGTCTGGAGAAGAGCAAAGAGGAGGGCTTTGGTCAAGGAAGAGCAGGTGGGGTACAATAGGCATTTTGCTGCTTGTGGAGCTCCTTTTGTTTCTTCTCAGGGAGRCAGAGGACATTTCCCAGGGTGGCCAAGGGAGGTCCTGCCAGCAGACATTGAAAGTTGTCTTTATTTTCATGGGAAAAGGAAGGGAATATTTACCCCTAGCTAAAGATTTAAAGTAGAAATGGACCAGAATCAAAAAAAAAAAACAATGTTTACACCCATCCCTTCCCAAAGCTGTGAAGAGTCAGCTAAGCAAGACTCTGACTAGGCTCCACTTGAGTTTTCATCATAAAACACAAATATCTTAAACTTTATGATTTGCTGACAGTATTAAGTAAATGCAAATGGCATGAAAGACATACCACATAGGATATTCCAAACATATAAGAGCATCACTCTTCATTTGTTAGAATTCTGTTCTCTGCATTGCAGCTTTTAAAAAATAGGTTTTTTCCAAGAAAATAAAACAAGAAAATCTTTTATCTGGCAAAAGCCATATGAGTTTTGTGTGCAAAAAAGTACATATATACAAAAGAAACAGTAGTTTAATCATAGGCAAATCTAATAAAATAATAATTTATAAAATGACAAATACTGCCAGTAGATCAGACTGGCATTTTTTGGACCTGCCACCATTAGCACCCACCTCTGATAGTTAAAATATTGCTTTACATGGAGCARCCTACCAGCTAGCACAGAGTAAAATGTCACCAAACACCCATCAGGTCACATATTCCCTCATATTTCTCTCCCTTTGCCCT
The DNA here is from genome assembly GCF_030028575.1 of Malurus melanocephalus. Classification (NCBI taxonomy): domain Eukaryota; kingdom Metazoa; phylum Chordata; class Aves; order Passeriformes; family Maluridae; genus Malurus; species Malurus melanocephalus. The sequence goes on along the minus strand of NW_026623884.1, from coordinate 30,543 downwards.
CTGTTTCTGTTCTTCAGCAGCTTGGACCCAGGGACACGGATTTATCCAGCACAGCATTTGCCCTCAAGCTCACAATTATCACCGCTTCAAGATTCAATATTTTACAAGGGTGGAACTGTAAGCCCACAGCCAGGCACCAGCTGGAGTTTGACATGGTCCTGTGCCATGCTCACAGCTGGTGTTATATTAGCAGGGAGAGAGAAACACGGAGCAGCTCTAAGCACCTCCATACATCTTCCCAATTTCCAGCRAGCCAAGAGAGAAGCAGCAGCGCACAGCTCCAGCTCTGCGTTCCCCACACCACTGAGGGTCATTGGAGCAGTGTGCCCRCAGCAGGAGCCCTGCCAGGAATCCCTGCTTGCCAGCTTTAAATAAGCATCATACACCCAGCAGGGAACAGTAGCAGGGATCTCTGGAAATAACACACTTTTCTTTCTCTCCCTGTATAGCCGTCCTATGCTGAGTTCGACATCAGCGGCAATGTCTTGGGTTTGGTTTTCAACCAGGGAATGATTTGGTAAGATATTTCCTTTTTTCTGTCTTTTCCCCCTTTGTCTAGAAAACCTGTTAGTGGAGTTAGAAGGCTTCCAAGCCAACCAGAGGAAGCTTTGGGTTCTGTTTTTTCTGACTCTTTGGCTGTCTGTGTTTAACCATAAAAGCAGGTCTCTCCCTGCTGGTTACATTCACGCAACATTTTCCAAGCCATCTCCAAGAAATTTTTGTCACAAACTGAAAAACTTTCTTTGCAAGCCTGGAGAAGTCYGAGGCCTTGCTGGTCCTCAGTGAGGGTAACCCTACCCTAACATGGATCCAGGTGGCTTTCACTATGGGAACAGAGGGTAGCACCAATCAGCCCACACAGACTTCATTTGTSGACAAACTTGCCACCACACAAACAMCCAYTTTCCWCTTCTTGCAAGCAGTAAACCTYCCAGTCTGTCAAAAAACAGCACCTGTCCTTCTCTTTTCCTTTCCAGGATGGGATCCTTTTACGCACCAGGGCTCGTGGGTATAAACGTGCTGCGCTTATTAACCTCCATGTATTTTCAGTGCTGGGCTGTTATGAGTAGCAATGTCCCTCACGCAAGAGTCTTCAAAGCATCCAAGTCTAACAATTTTTACATGGGACTGCTGCTGCTGATCCTCTTCCTCAGCCTCCTGCCTGTGGCTTACACCATCATGTCCCTGCCTCCCTCCTTTGACTGTGGACCTTTCAGGTACTATCAAAACACAAAAAAAGGACATTTTTGTTCTCTGCTACATGGGATTGTTTTCATTAAGTTAGAAGGACTGGACTCCAGCAGAGATGGTGAAATTTTTCAATCCTTAGCAGTGTGAGGCAAGGGGTCATGTCCAGCTGCGGGGTGTAAACAGCTGGGAACACTGAACTTGCTCCTGTCTGCTGCTCTCCTCTGCCACACAATTCCCACTATTTCCCCAACACACAC
>NW_026623884.1:15727-28810 GCF_030028575.1 Malurus melanocephalus | reverse complement strand
TTTTTTTTTAATTAAATAAATAATTTTTTTTTTTTTTTTTTAATTAAATAAATAATGTGGGGCTTTTTTTCTTTTAGTTAGGACAGAATAAACASTGCACAAAGCATTCAGTGATTCAGTGGACTGGATTAACATGCCAATAAAGTCTAATTTGATTGAATAACGCCATTTCCTGGGCCTGCTGAATCTGACTCAGCAAGGAGCCGGCTTGGAACAAATTGTTCTTGTAGATGCACAGTTTTAGGTTATCTGCTTGCTGACGGAGAATGACATCAGAAAGCTAAAAGATACAGAGGAAAGGCAAGAGACCAAAATACCCTCAGTTCTATAACAAGGACAGGTGTCAACGAGTAATGTCAGAAGATCTGACAAGTAACTTGTTGCACGCGCACAATCATTCRGAGATGACTAATCTGCAATGTGAAAGAGCTATTTCAATTCCCRATCAACCCTTCAAAAGCCACTCAGCCTGATTCAGACCCTTGGCAGCTTGACTGAAAACTCAGCCCTCCTGAGTTCCTGGCAATTGATGAAGTTGGGATACTGTTTATCCAAGTTTTCTTTATTGACTCTCATCATCAGAACAGAGAGTCCAACACCTTCCTGACTGGAATCCTGCAAGCTCCAGGAGGCACCAAGCCTCAACAGGAATAGCACTGATAGGGTTGAATTGCCAGACCCAGAGATGCTGGGGAGAGGAGAAGGTCAATTACATAATCCAGCCCTGTTCAGATCTGTTCTCCTTTCATACAGAATACTCTCATCTGYTTTATCAATCCTGTTTGAAATTACTCTTTCACTGAGTCTCCCATTAAGCAACAATCACAGATTGCTATTTTTGTCATTACTTAGCAGCTCTTCAAGTTGGCTCATTATTTCAGAAAGCCAGAATTTGCATATGGAAAGTCATCTCTACCATGAAAAGGCCATATTTAACAAGATATTCATCAGAAATATATGGTTCCTGCAGTCTGTARGGTTTTGCCTATTTCAGAGGGGTAAATAGTCAGGACTCATAAAGGAATCAAGGGTGGAAATAAATATATTGCCTCTAGGAGCAAGCTGGCTTAGCAAAGATTATTTGTGTGAATAAATGGGGAGAGGCAGGGAAAGAGGGAGAGAATGGATGGACCAAGAGATAACCTAAAAGAAAGATGTTTTAAACTCTTTGGTGGCCAACAGCAAGCTGATGTTCATTGACAGCGAGGTGAAACATGCTACTCAGCATCCTAAGACTATGAGCCATTTTGTCCCTCCAGTATATACCTACACTCCTTAACTGGCTGTTTGTCTTTCCAGTGGAAAGAAGAGGATGTATGATGTCATTCAAGAGACCATCGAGCTTGATTTCCCACTTTTTGTTGCCAAGATCTTCAGCTATGTGGCAAATCCAGGACTGATCATACCTGCAATTCTGCTCATGGTGTAAGTTTTTCTTGCAAGATTACATGCCTGGCTTGAGGGAGAAGGTTGAAAAAAAAAATTCTAGGATATTAGTGAGGTCTAAATACAGTTTCTGCTGATAGATAACAACATGGTTTAGAGCAGACACATGCTGCCTACCCCCCTCACCTTTACCTAACCCAATTTCCCAAAATTTAATTACCTGACCCAATTAAGCACAGCTTTGTAGATGAAATGCATTGCTGACAGAGGCATTGTAGATATCAAAGCTGTCACAGCTTCCATATGAAAAATTTTCTGTAGCCAGCAGGAAATAAATGGACAGTCTCAGCCTGGTGCCTTTTGRAGAAGCAATTTCTGTCACAGCTGGTGGTATTTAGAGCACAGCCAAGGCACGGCATTCAAAAATTACACGTTCCAAAAATATGAAGGGTTGTGAGCTTTGTTTGGGTTTGGGGGCTTTTACTTTTTCATTTTCCAAATAATACATCTGGTATTTGTTTTAGCRACGTTTGATCATTTCAGCTTTGAAACCACACTTAAATCCCTAGCATCTTCAGCAGTACCAGGATGAGTTCTCTTTTTTTTTTTTAAATATATTTTTGGCTTTGTCCTCGAGGTTTTCCATAGCTATCAAAACGAGTAGGAGAGCCATGGCCAAATTCTGTAGGCAGTTCTGAACACTTGAGACTAATCAATGGGAGCTGGGGAGGGAGCTGGGGAGCCTGTTCCATAGAGAGCTTCCTGTTCCGGCCCTTTCTGGGCTATCCACACACACACTGGAGRTGAGCCTCAGGGCTGATGAGCCCCTGATCCTTCTCCCTGAATAGTTACACTGAAGGCAATGCCTTCAATTATATCAATTACAAGATCCATGGAAAGTTTCTTGTACAAACAACTTGAGAAAAATCCCAGTTAAATGGAAAATGACATGTCAGCCCTCTATCTCAACTCAGACTATTTGCTCATTTGAACCTAAAGAGTATGATCAAACACTGTAACTTGTGCAGATCCTACACTTGCACAAATCAGACCAGGTGTGTGCAGGAGAACAAGAAGTCTCACACCATGGCCTCAGTATGGCTGAGGATATTATTGAATCATAAACTCCATTCCTGAGGGCTTCACAGCAGCACTGGCAGATGCTATTGCAAACACAAAATGAAGACTGCAGAGCTCACACACCTCAAATAGGCCACCTTTACAAAAGAGCTGCAGGGCAGGTTTATGAGGCTTTAATGCAACCCCCAAAAAGCTGAAGGGAGAGAGTAATACCTTTGAAAATAATGGAGTTTTTTTCAGCGACAATCTCCTGCCCTTTCCTCTACTGACAGCTGGAACAAGTAGCAGCACAAGTCCAGTTTACTGGTTGAAGAGACACCTTTTATCACTCCTTCCCAGTCTTGGCTATTCCCACATCACAGCCTTACCWTCAGCCCATCCCTCCTTGATTTTTTTTGTCTCACCATTTTGTCTCAGTGCTGATTCTCCTCTGAGAACTGAAACCTACCTTAAGTCCACATTATTTAAAATGTCCAAATTTCCCACCCAGATACACKGCCTGTATGGCCTCCATGTGTTACATATTTGTGATTTCCAGCTCCCAAGAGAGTCACAGTCCTAAAAAAGTGGTTTCCCTCATGGTGCCTGAGCCAGTCAGACCTACAGTCCCTTGGCAGCAGCTCTTGCAGGCCTCGAGAGCATCGGGAGCCTTGCAGAAGCACTGCTTGCTATCTACACATTCACCTTGGCTGTGATAATCCCTGACAAAATCCCAGCCACCCAAACAGGGTGTTTCTTAAGGCTTTGGCCCTTTTCTCTTCTCCTTTTCAGTCAAATGCCCAGTTTCTTCCYTTGTCTCTGAAAATCTTCACCTTCTGCTGTGGTGCTGACAGGCAGACAGGGTCAAGCTGCAGCTTGTTCCCATGATGAGCCCCATCCAGTTTTCCCAAAGATTGAAACCAGGGAAATGCAAAAGCTTCATTTAGTCCCGATGWGCAGAGAGCCAGAAGCTCTCAAAACAGCAGGCAAGGCAACCTACAATCCAGCCTAAACAAAAACAGCCTCTACAAAGAGCAACAGGTGGATCGTAAATGGATGGTGTGTTGATTTTGATTGCAGCCTCTCAAAAAATGTGCTTTCCACTTCTAAGGACTGAATTAAGTAATTTTCTCTAGCCATGATAACCCTTTCTATTTTTTCCATGTGCAATCTGAAATACCTCTTCTATTTATTTCAGTTCTTAGCTCCTGGTCCCAAGCAATGAAGAGGTCCAGTGAGTGACATGGGTGTCAAGTTTACTGTCCTGCTTCTAACTGCCCAAGGACAAGGGAAATAGGAAATTAAGAGAAAGAAAAATCAGAGATTTTGTGTCCACAGGCATTTAATGTAATCCCACTCAGATTGAGAGTGGGATTTTAAACTGTGGTCTGCAGAGTTTCCTGGCAGAAGACAGAAGCATTTTACTGCATCAAAAAATGGAGGAAATTTAAAATTCCTGTGTGGTCTAGAAAAGGGCAGTGACCCACACTCTCCCCAGAACTGGGGAAGCAGTAAAACAGAAAAGAGGGGTGCCAGGTTTAAGCCCTGGGGAAGCAGTAAAACAGAAAAGAGGGGTGCCAGGTTTAAGCCCTGCTGGAAATTAAGCACTATCCAGCTGCTTGCTCATTCTCCTCTCTCTCCCCAACCCTGGTGGAATGGGGAGGAGAATCAAAGCAAAACTTGTAGGTTGAGAAAAGAACTKTTTAATAATTGAAATCAAAGTAAAATGTAGTAATAACGGTAAATGATATTAGCAATAATAAAAAGAAAAATAAAACAAGTGATACACAATGTAGCCACTCACCAGCCACTGGCTGATGCCCGAACCCCCTTCCCAAAATCAGAGTAGCTCCCATTCCAGGTAACTCCCCTATTTCCATACTGGGCATGGTCAGTGGTGTGGAATATCCCTTTGGTCAGTCCAGGCCACCCATCCCAGCTGTGCTCCCTTCCAGATTCTTTCCTGCACCTCCTCACTGGCAGAGCATGAGACAAAAGAAAAGGTCCTTGACTCAGGATAAACAAGACTTAGCAAAATGCAAAACATCAGTTTGTTATCAATACTGTTCTTGTTCTGAATCCAAAACACATCACCGAAACAGCTTCTGAGGATAAATTAACTCTATTCCAGCTAAAACCAGGACACAGGGCCATGAAACATCTGTGCTAAACAGCTCAAACATGAGGGTGTACCCCCATGCTCATTTTAGAGGCAAGTAGATCTAAAGATTCACTGAAAGTGGGTAAACTCCATTTGCTAATGCTTGCTCCATTGCCCAGGAAAGATTTCATCTCCTCATGCTGCAGCTTACAGGACCTGGCCTTCAGGGGAGGACTTGGCTTTGCTCTGCCCTTTCTGTAAGCCAGAGCTCCAGTAACAAACCCAGCACACCTGTAGGATCTGCCCAGGACAGAGCACCCTGGAGGATCWCAGGGGCTGCCTCAGCACTGCTGGGACAGCTCCAAATGTCCCTGAATCCCTCCAGATTTGGAGTGCATCAAAGGCATCTGCCCCCAAATCACCTTTCTGTGGCACTGTCCCTTTTCCCTCTCCCTCCCAAGATCCCTTCAGGGCAGTTCAATCCTAAACAATCTCAACCTGCAATAAACCAAGGAAGAGCAAACTCGGGCTTAGGTCTGAGACAGAGTGGGCTCACACCTCACAGTGTTTGGGAGAGGGACCCGGTGAGCTCCCACCCTTCCCATCAACACTCCATTAAACACAGGAATGTGCAGGGGAGGAAGCTCTGGTTCACTAAGGCAGATAGTGAAAAAGAACTCGAAAAGGACTGGAAATGGATGTGCTCAGTTACTCAATGAACAGAGAAAACAGCTCAGAAACGCAGTTTGTGGCATCCCAGACAGCTTTGAAYAGCCAGCTCTGGTTATCTTTATGAAAATAGGGGTGCTTCTGGCACTTACATCCTGCCTGGTCACARGGAAAAATGGCAAAGCAGCCAGAAAGCCCTGATTACAAAGTAATATTTTCCAGGCAATGAACTTGATAACACATAAGAAATAAAACTATCACATCTTTGCAGAAGAACAAAAAGAAGAAACAACTTCCAAGAGTATTTGCAGAACAGAGAGCYCAGATCACCAAGACTGAGTTTTGGGTTAAAGTTAGGCAAAAGRAAGCAAATGTGTTTCCTCTAGACAGGAAAAAGCCTCAAGAAAGGCAATCCTAAGATTTCCTGATCTCCCACCTGGAAAAAAAATATGCCCGTACACAGTGCTTTGCTGGGCTTAGATTCAGCTGATGAAATCCTTGAGTCTGGTTTGTGGTTGCTGAACCTGGGCTGGAACCACTTAAGCAGGTTATGAACCGTCAGGAAACTTTTTTTTTTTCCCCTACCTTTTTTCCCCCTTTTATAAGAGAATTTTCTACTTTATTTCAAAAAACCCCAAACAGCTACAGCAGTGAACTGAACGGCTGGTACTTTTCCTGGGAATGCCTTGGAGTCACTGAGCAGATGATGTTTATAATTTAGAAAAATAAAAGCACTCCACAAAAGCAGGAGGAGACATTTATTTACTACCAAAACAGTSCTGGCTGGTGAGTGTCAGAGGTGGYGAGASAGCCCAGACACTTGGGSATGCTTTAAAGCACAACCTCCCTGTGTGCCAGAGGCTGGCAGCCAGTGTGCCCCCTCCCATCCCTGCTTGCCTTTCAGCTCCCTCCAGATTGGCTCCGTTTTCCCCCGGCTTTGGCATGCCCTTTTTGGGGAAGATGGGATCAAAACAAAAGCTGGTGGCTCTGCTCCAACCTGGCTTCTGCTTGCCCTCAGTTTCCTTCTCTGCTCGCTCTCAAGGGCCCCATCCAGGGATACAGGATGCAGCTGGTCCTGGAGAAAGGGAAGGACTGTACCTTGAGCACTGCTTTTCAGGAGAGGTATCCTCTTTCCCCACTCTTTCCCAGGTTTCCTAATTTTCCCAAAGGTCCCCGTGTTACGTGGTGGCAGTTTCATCTCAAGGTTGGTGCCTGGTTTCACCAAGGGTGGTGCAAAGGAAGTGGAGGGAGTCCTTGGCCAGCCAAGGTGAAGGCAGGAGGGCAGGTTGGTCATTTGTCTTCTGTTGGAGTGGAACTGAGCTACGGGATGGGCTCAGCCCATCTCGGTTAACCGTGCCACAGGCAGCCCAAACTTTTCCTAAGCCTCGAGCCTCYAAAAGCAGTTTGGAAACAGCTGCTGGGAGAAATAGATATAAGAARGGGGGCAAAAAATTACATGTCCCCTCCTTGTGAAATTTTTTCTCTGCCCTGATCCTATCACTACAATAACATGTTTTGTTTCCTAGCCTGGCCATCTATTACCTGAATGCTGTCTCTGAAGCCTATCAGCGCGCCAACGCAGAGCTGAAGAAGAAAATGCAAATGGTAGGTATTGGTCTGGCAAAACCACCTTTGAAATACCATGCACGGCAATCTTTATGCAAAGCATATGCTTTGAAATCACTCTTCACTTCCGAACGCACTGGTGATGCGTTTTATCAGATGTAAGAAGATGTATTTTATGTTTGTTCAGTCCTTCCTGATGGCATTTAATCTCTAGCTGCAAAGAGTGGTCACATCCCATAGTAGTCTGCTATTTCATACATCAGAACTACAGCTGGTTTTCCCAAAAGCTGTGCTTTCCATCTACAAAAGTAAGTTATCTCAAAGTTGAGGTAATGCTGTGGTATCTGAGATTTCCCAGGAGAAATGATAAAAACCTGTCAAAACCACAGCCAGATTTTATACAAGCTGAAGAGCAAAGAGCCACAAGTAACAGCATGGCAATATTTTTCTTTTTTTTACCAGTGATTCTCAAAACACTTTACAAAGGAGGCTTTCTGTGCTGTGCAGATGGGAAAAGCAAGACACAGACAGGTACAATGACTTGGACTAGCAGGGTAGGGTTTGGAGCTCATGATAGCCAGAATTGGGAGAGGTTGCAACATGCAGAGGACCATAACACAGGGATCCTTGAACTAATATAAACAATAGCAGAATACCTGCAAAAGCATGACTCTGCTCAGAGAATGAGTCTCAATGAAAAAAGGCAAAGGTGTCTGATACCAGGGCTTGTGCCACTCTGGAAGCATCAGTTTCAATCTGAAGTTTTCTGTTGGATCTCTATCCTGGTGTTGTTTTGTATGACACAGATGTGCTCAAAATATCAAGCCTTGCATCAGGAGAGGATGTGATATCATCAAAGGACAGGTATCAGCCATTTTACGGGCACAGAAAAGGATCCAAGGCAAGGAAGCAATGYCCCATAAAGCAAAACATCACATAAAGCAGAGACTGGGGCAAYATTAAAAGTGAGCACTGAGAAATGGCAGTCCATAAACAAACTCAGAATGAATCACTCAATGCACATGGCTTAAAGGAGGTGTCTTGGTGCAAAAGGCATCCTTGAGTACTGCAAGAGTTGTGATGTGCTACCGCATGCTCAGACTTTGGGGCATTCGGTCTCCTTCACACTGCACAACCTGGCTGTGATCACTAAAGGGATCACAAAGCAGGATCCAGCACTATCCAAAAGTATAGATTCCTTCYACCATCCAGAAGAAAAACTTTTGCAGCCCTAAATACGTACAAGTAAAGGCAAAGACAGCCCTACAGCCCATCCCAATGCTGCTGTACCTTCTTCCTCTGGCATTTATYCCTGACACCCTCTCTCAGAAGAGGCCCACATCTAAAGCAAACTAGTAGACCAGAGAGGGCAGATTGGCAGCTGCACCAACACACAGACAGCCTGATGGACCTAAACCATGTTATCAGGAAGTTCTTTGCCCTAACAGGTGCAGAGCCATTGTTTCCCAATCCTGCCTGGGATGTGCTTGGTTTCCTTGGTCACCAGACCAAGATTCATCACTYTAAACTTGGCAAAGMGTGCCATTCACACCAACAAACACTYAGCCAGGCCAACACACCACCAGGCCACCATTTCCTTGGTTGCATCTGCAGTTTTTAACTAAACCAAATGGTTTTTATTGATGCAGCAACGTGAAGAGGAGAAAAACAAGAGAAACAAYAAAGCCAATACCAACTCCATGCTGCAAGATCTGGAGGATGTGCTTACACCAAGTACGAAGACTGAAAGTCCCCCTAAAGAAGCAGAAGGTAAAAATTAAACAATCCCTCCATAACAGTTCTGGAAAGGCTCATTTAGCCACCAGAGTGACTGGGTAGGACTGAGAAACTGGAGGGATACACCTTAGCAAGGGATTGGATGGGTATAATTAGCACAGATTTTGTCCACTCAGAGAAGTCCACCTGCCAGTGGACACCCAGGAAGGGCACATTTTTTGACTGGATTATATCTCACACGGACTTGTCACAGTGGGAATTGTAATCCAAACTTGTGATTCACATCCTAGCTCTTAACCCTGCCGGTAATGAAACCAGCAATTTATTCTGGGAACAATGTTTGAACTCCAGTGCTGTTTCTGGGCTGATGAGTTGAGTCAGGCTCAGACTTTTTCTTCCTGAGTTGAGCTTTTCATTAGAAAATTCATCATAAATGAGGCAGAAACTTCTCACAGGATTAGGTTATGTCTTAGGGTAAATAAATGCATTCTGTAAGCTCTGCTGTGGGGGTCCACGCCTGGGCAAAAAGAACCAGGAGAAGGCATTAGCACCAGGATGCRGGTAATTTCAAAGAAAATGGATCCTCCACTTCCTGACTGCCACAGCCTCCTGCTCTCATTTGTGAGAATCATGTGAAAGGTTTTTATTTTATCTTGATACAGATGAGAAAAGCAGACTAGTGCCATAACCCCCTTGAATTTAGATGGGCTGAGACAAACTGGAAAGTTTGGAGTAACCAACACAGATTCCGGCCAAAGCAGACCCAAGGAGTTCATTCAAATGGAAATAGTGCTGGCAGTGTTTTGGTGTTTTGGGTGCACAGAAAATAAAGATTAAATCAATAAAATAAAGACTAAAAGCAACTACCCATGACCACCCCATGGCTAGAAATGTACCAGCATGGCTGGTAGGATTACCACATCTTACAAAAGCATTAGTAAGAGCCTGAAAAGAGAGCTTGGACAGCAGAGACATGTACTGGCATTGTTGAGGGTGAACAATCTTATTCATGGTTTCTCAGACATTCAAACACAACTCCCCACACACTCTGGCTATTGCACAGAGCAGAAAGAGCTGCCACTGGGGAGAGGACAAATGGCAATGTTTGCTCTCAAGATAATAACATTTGTAATCTTGGCTCTAGACAAGAAAACAGAGTCTCCTACTGGAACCAGCCCTGTCAGGAAACCAGGCAGAGGAGCAGTCCTGGMTGGCAGCCCCATGGCCAGTGGGAGAGGAGCAGCGTTCATCCCGCCATCGCAAGCGTTCGTGACACAGCCACGGACAATGGGCGTTTGGACACCCTACCCTGGCCAGCCCAGGCCATGGGGACACCCCCCAGGACCAGTCCCTGSGAGAGGGAGAGGGTATCCACGCCACCCACGGGCTGCTCCATAGCCTCAGCAGAGCTGCTCCTGTTTGACATTAAAACAGAGGTGCTGCTTGAGCTGCTGTAGCTGTGGTAGGAAATGGTTGCTGCATGTTGGACATGCCCTCGTGCTGCTCTGCATCTATCCAACACTYTCACACAGATTTGTTCACACACTCTGTAGTATTCTGGAGCTGTAACCCCCAAAGGATTTTGCTCACAAGGAAAATGGGAGGTGGTCAGAATGAAAATCAGCCGTGACACTGCTGAGCTGCTTCACACAGGACACTGCCCTGTGGCCACTAACAGCAGTGACCTTGCCCTGTGGAGTAAGTGCCTGCCAGTCCTTTCAAAGGCTTCTTTGACTAATAAAAGTGGTGTGAGTTTACCTAACATTTAAGCAGAGGTTTGCTGCGGGATTTGTATGCCTCTGCCTGAAGAATCTAGTATTGTTAAAAAGAATTGTTAAAATGAATTGTTAAAAAATTAATGTCCCTGTTATGCTGCAAGGCAGCTGCTTCTAGCAGTAGAGGATTCCTACCAGAGGGGATTTTGTTGGCTCCATTTTGTCCTCTGTGATAACTTTCCTCCAGTACACCTCCTCCAAATTTTTTTCTTTTTTTTTTGTTTCAATCTCACCACCACTTTCTCTGGGTTCCCACTCTGCTCCTCTTTTCACAGTCTGTTAACAGAAGCTTAGACCATTATTTCAGTCCCTGGATATGATTCCTAGTCTGGCAACACCACGGAGCACCACTCAGAGACTGACAGTGCCTTGGCCTAGTTTCTGATTATAACCAGTTGGAAATTCCTGGTGCAGTTTAAGAACACTATCATCCAGACCTACAGGACTTCCCAGAATTCCATGGCAGATCTCTGGGTTGACCTGCTATTTCAAACCCACAGTTTCTCCCTGTTGGTGACATAAACCTTTCCTGGCCAGCTTAGATCTGGTTTTCACATGTGTGTTGTTCTTCATAGAATTTTCTATTTTAAAAAACCCTATAGAACAGTTTTTCTGTAAAAAAATTTAACCAAATCCATAACAATAGCTAGTAACAGTTCTGCTAAAGCTGAGATATTTGAACTTAAAATGGTTCTCACTTTGAATTTTTTTTCCAGTAAATGCCACAAATCTTGTGTAAATATTATGCCCAGGACAGGAAATGCAGTAACTTATTTCTCCTCTATGGCTTGGAAGAGCACCGAGCATTTGACCTTCCCTTTAACCTGGGAACGTCCACCTTCAAGGAGCTGGGAAAAGAGTTCCAGTTGCCTCAGACATGAGGAAGACTGGATAAAGGGTTCMGTCTTTCAGGTCTAATACAACAATAAGTTTTAGATATCTGCTTTGTCACAGAAATTATGATTTAWTTCTKAATTAAATATTGTGCTGTGCTTATTTATAGAGACCTAGTTTGTTTGTTGATTTGTGTGCTTTAGAACACAGACCACAGCCCTAGAGTACTTCCAGGAGATGCAACAAAAGACAAATAAAAGGAGACTTCAGACTTTCTTCAAAAATCAAATCATTGCATTTTGCGTTCAAATACAGAAAAGTCAGTGGATAGTTTCTAGAAACAGCTGYTCTGGTGCACAACCCAACGTCAGCAGTGTTCTCAGGCACACTGCTATGATCAGGGTTGGTCATTTTTCCAGGGATCCTCCACATGAGAAGCCACTCATCACATTTATTCCTGGTCTTGGAAGGACATTCCTCTGAGATGGGTCCCACGGGTAAGGTCTTGTCTTGCCTCTTTGCTGTGAGRGTTTCTGATGCAACACAGCTCTGGTGCCTTCTTGCAGAGATACCCACTCACTGAACTGGAGAAAAGTYAGACAAGAGAAGGCCTTTTCCAGGAGACATCCTTCCTTGGAGGTGTCCACGTTGGTCAGGAAGTGCTAGGGGAAGGTGGTGCCAGCCTGCTGATCCAGAAGGATGGCACAGAAACAACACTGTGCTCAGATTTCAGCACAGCCCGTGTGCCCTTCAGACCCTGGTACCTCAGGGAATGGTTTCATATCAAGGAAGAGGGCTTTCCTTCTCTTCACTCCTCAGCTCACACTGAACCACAATTTAGAAAGGGGAGAAAGTGGCGTCAGATCTCACTCACCTCTGCTAGAAAACAGGAGGAGGTTGGAAATGTGTATGGGCATGTGCATATATCCCTGCACATGTGGAAGAAAATTAGAATAGGAGAGTAAGAGCAATAAGAAACATTATGAAGAAGCCATAAAGAACTCCAGACAGGTTTTTAAAACCAGAGAAGCAGAGGCAGACTTAGACCAGATGAGTAACTACTGTAGGATTTGGATACTCTCTGACTCAGGCCTCTGAATTAGACCCGCAATAATATGGAGCGTTCCAAAGCACTTTGTTCTCTCTGGAGCACACAAGTGCCCATTAGCTAACTAATCTTTCTAGGCTAGTTTATCTCTAATTATAACACATTAGGTTCATCCATTGATCAATGTCCTCTGCAGGCTCAGAGACTTCAGGATACAAGGATGATAGGATCAGCCAGACAATTCCTGCAGACTGGTGGCAACTCTCTTCCCTTACTCCAAAGCACAGTGGGGTCCTCTGTCAGAGCTCAACAGTTGTGAAAGGTGTAAAAATGACAATCCTCAACCCTCATATTGATTGAAATTATTATTTTTCTCTTACACTTTTGAGTTCATTTACCAGTTATTCACATGCAGCTGAAGGTTAAACTCCACAAACTCACTGGAACATTCAGTAGTGTTTGGTTTCATCCCKATTTTTCTGTTGTTAGAAACAGCAATAAGCCCTCATCTGAGGATTGATTTCCAGACCCCTAACACTTGTTGAAAGACTGTATCCACCTCCATCTTCCTCCAGGGCTCAGTCTAACTTCAAGGGGAAAGAAAAAAAAAGAAAAAATAAAAGCTCAGTGGTGAGTTCCAGGAGCCTCTAATAGCATCTCACACAGCTCACATCTTACATTCATAGACAACTACAAGATCCCTCTGCACTGTAAATATTGCACATCTGCTGCATCCAAAAGGTTTTGGTAAAAAACAAGGAAATATCTAAGCTTGATTATTTTATTATTCTTCCCATCAGAGGTTTGGTTTTAAATAGGCAGCTCTCATGGGCATCAGTTTTTAGTTCGCATGGCCAGGCAGAGCATCTGCTCAGTGCTACTGACAAACAGGAATCTCAGGAAAAAAA
>NW_026623884.1:14131-15660 GCF_030028575.1 Malurus melanocephalus | reverse complement strand
TCTCTTAGGGTTAAAAACTTAATTCAGACATTTCCTTCATAATGTGTTCAGCTGTGTACAAGACAAGCTGCTTTCTGTACTCCCAATGAACAGAAAATAATAGACACTGTGAAACAGGTTTGCTCATAAACCCAGAAAAGAATGCAAAGAACACACTGATTTTATATTTGGTACCAAAGCACCTTGGCTTCCCCAAAGCAGAAAAATCAGCCTTTTGCTGCAGAAGGACAGCAAGTAGGGTAAGTATCCAGTAAGCACTGGATGGCACCACTTCTGACAGAATTCTTTTTCCTGATAACCTCACTTATTCCAAACACGCAGCCAAGATCATCTTGAGCTTTCATCCTCTGCTCCTACAGCTAACCCTGCATTATGACAAAGCCATTCATCACACATTCTGAACCTCCACAGAAATAGAATTGTCACCTTGCTTCAAAATGTGAGCTGCAGAGGTCTTGTGTGTAATCCACCTCTTTTCTTCTTTGGAATCTTTCTCTGCACATGGACAGGGTTTCCTTATACCAGCTAACAAACCAGAACTCTGGGGATGGATTTTTAGTTTCCTTCAGGGTGCTGAGGAGAGTTGCCATCTGCACATCTGAGCTAAAGAAACCTCTACCTACAAAGAGGCTCCAGACACCACAAGGGCCATTGCAGGGACAAGGGCCACAARCTGTACTGGCACCAGCACCTGCTGAGACCAACCCTGAAAACTTCCACCGACAAATCCAGGTAGGAATGCAATCAAAAGCCATTTGCATACACACAGAGAAAATTCCTGATGATGGGCACTCCTATTTTTTCCATTTTATCCTGCCCCACAAGCTTGAGGAGCCCCCTGAGTTCCTGCCTGTCTGGACAGAAGCTCTGCCAGTGCCAGCCTGGGAATATCCACCTTCAAGGAACTGAGCAAAGGACTCTGGTTTGGTCAGACATGAGGCACAGTTGAAAAAGATTCAACTGTAAAGGTCTAACCCAACAAAAACATTTAAATATCTGTTTCCTCACAGGAATTAGGAGCTTAAATACTGTGTTGTGCTTAGTTGTAGAGACCTAGATCTTTCCTTGAAAAAGAACTCCCAGGAAATACAAACGAGAGACAGATAAAAGGAGAATTCAGATTTTTTCAAAAAACAGGTGATCTCATTTTGGTCTCAAACACAGAAAAGTCAATGGGTTATTTCTAGAAATAKCTGCACCACTCAAAGGTGGACATTCACAGGTGAGGCAAAGCCTCTGCCAGTGGCAGAAGCACCAGAGTGACTTCAATGCTGGAAAAGATGCACTGAGAATGGATATAATGTCCTGTGGAACCTTGACTTGACCCCAGCAGGCTGTGGGTGCTGCAGGTCTCCCACCTCTCTGCACCCCAGCATATTCAGACCCCTCTCTGCACCCCCTGCAATCATGTGTCAAGACTTTCGCTGCCACCCAAGCCAGTCAGACAGGGACCTTTGAAGGCTGACCCCCTTGCCTCCCTAAACCACATCCCTTCAAAGCAGCAATGTCCTGGTAAAAAAAAAAAAAAA
>NW_026623884.1:0-14089 GCF_030028575.1 Malurus melanocephalus | reverse complement strand
ACTTTAAAAGAGTGATTTCCCCCATTTTGATTCTTGCTGCATGCAACATTATCAGCTCTCCAGCCTGACAGCCGTGGGGATTTTTCTCCTCTCTGTCATGGTTTTCTTGCCATTTGCCTGAGCCCTGAGGCAGCAGCTTGTCCTTTGGCAGGTGGCAGCCCAGTTTCATCTGCAGCCAAGGCTTTATCACTCYCAAATGCTCAGTTACAGTTTTCCCSTGGGGKAAAAAGCTACTCTGAAACMCCAGAATTTCTAGGTCCTGGCCCATTTCTCACACAATGTAGTCATCAAAGCTGAATCAGAACTCAGCCTTGTGTGTTAAATGGACTACGCCAACACAATGTTGTKCTGGGTTAAGCTAACACAGGAAAGCTTGGCTTTGCTGCAGTCACAGGACCCAGCTCCCTGGGGTCCCCTTCCATTCAGACATCTACAAACATCCAAATCCAGATGTGAGCATTGTCTCTAAATCTTAAATTGGTTCTGCACAGTGCTACTCACAGAACTCCCATGTCCTCCATGACCTCAGCAAACAGAAGCCACGAAGCTCTCACATGTCAGGGGACAGTCTGTGTTCATGTATCTACACAAGCACTGAGAACAAGATGAGTGGATTTTTAAAATGTTTCAGAATTGATATTATTTTCTGCACCACTCCTTCCTGATTGACAGCAAAACTGGAAAGCACTGAAGCACAGAGATTTCTCTGCAGCTGATGCTCCAAGCACGCAGGTGGAGGGAGGAGAACGACAGGCACCCAGGGATGGATGGACAGATGTCATTTCCCAGCAGGCAAAAGCTTTATATGCATCAGCATCAAACCCCCAAGAAAAGACCCAGGGGGACAAAAGTCACCTGAAGGTGGCAGAGAAGCCATGGGGAGGAGAGGGACAACCACTAAGAATCTTCTGCACCTCCTGGGGACCAGAGCTAGGCAGGAGAGCAACAGTGGGACAGAARAATCCCCAGTGCTGAGCTCAGCTGTGCTCCTTGGAGGCTCACAGCCAAGGCAGCCAGAGTGGGATTGAACATCTTTAATGGGAAATCAGAAGGGTGAGAAATTCAGCATCCCTGCATCTGCCTTAGGACCAGCCTGGGGGCGAGGACGCACTGCACCCACCACGACTACATAAAGCAGCGAAAAAGCTTTGCAARGAAACAGCTGCAGGATATAAAAGCAGGAGAGCTTCTCCTTCAGGAGCCGAGCAATGCTTGCAGAAGCTGCCAATGTCATCCCCCTCTCCTGGCAATGTGGGAGGGAGGAAAAATAGCTTCAGCTCAGTTGAAAATAAAATGAAAACAGCCATTGCAGCACAGCACTGTTACCTGGACTGCTTGAGGACAGACAAGGCATCACAGTGATCAAGAGTACAGATCAGGTGAGTAGGAGGTGGAACATTATTTTAACGATGTTACTAATTCATTTTTCCAGGGAAGAGCAGCTGCAGACACATCCAAAGCAACTGTGTCCTCCCCCTTCCTCCATTCTCCCCACCTCAAAGCAAAGTTGTTTGGGGTAGCCAAGGCTTTTCCTACAAAAGCCTGCATTTCCAAGCCTTCCTCTAATTAAGAAACATTTCACACACATGGGACTTCTGGGTTGTTTTTGTTTTCTGGTTTTTTGTTGTTTTTTTTTTTTTTGCATAGCAGCAGCAGCAGTAAATAATTCAGTGCCTTGCCAGATGTTTAGGATCTTCGAAATATGAAGGCTATTACCAGATTTATTTTAATAAGGTACCTGGAGGGCTCAGGGCCAGGAGCAGAGGAAAAACCCCACCACCATCATAAAAATCATGACTCCTTCATTAGCCAGGGCACTTTGCTACAGCAGCTTGGACAGACCGTACAAACACTGCCTCTACAATAAGGGAGATTCACTGCCACCACACCAGCACTGCTGCAGCCTGCAGGGCCCCAGCTCCATCAGCAGCTGCTGCAGGATGGACACAGCTCCAGSACCAGGGCTGCAGGGCTTTTGCAGAGGGCCCTGGCAAACTCAGCTGCTGCTYCCCAAGAAGCCCAGCAGGTTTGGAGGAAAAGGCTGCAGAAGCATTTTGATACTGCATTTGCAAACAGAACAAATGAGCCACTGGCAAGGTTTTCTTCACAAGCAGCTGCAGCTCTGCCTAGGAAACTCTCTGCATCCTCTGCTCAGTTTTCCACACCTCTGTCATTAACCCTGCATGGAATGGGGTTGTGCCACAGCAGCAGAAAGCCAGCAGTGAGGAAGCATCTACCTTAGCACTGCCCTGAGGATTGACCCATGGACAAATGCAATTCCCTTGCACAGAAGGGGTGGAAATCTGTGGTAACCCATCTCCAGGGAAAGGCCAGTGCCACACACATGCTCTTTCAGCACTTTATGTCCTCCCAAACACCTATGCCAGTGACATGGAGAGTAAGTAGCTTTTTATGACCTTTGGGTGGTTCTGAGGAGCTAAACTAATTGTGCTGTAACAGGACAAGTCAATACCTGGCTATGCAACACTACCCCAGTGCCACTGAAGCTAGGTGACATATCTGAGCTGGTTATCCACCAAACAGCCAAAACCATCACATTGTTGGTGAGCACATTGCTCACAGTACTCCTCCAACCCAAAATCCAGGAAGAAAAACAAATCTCCACCTAGAATAAAGGGTTTCCCCCTTTCCTGGCACAACCAGGAATTTGAATTCAGGGGAAAGAATATGGAAGGCAAGGCAGAGCCTCAGAGAGTAACAGCTGTTTAAACTATTTTTGAGACTATTGTTCCACCTGGCCAGGTGAGAAAGGACCCTCTGGGCAGTTCTGGGAACTCCACAGCCCACAGTGCTCCCTCCTGCCCACACTGCTGCCCTCTGCCTTACACTGATCCACTGGACGCACTCACTGCTCCCCTCCACGTTTTGTGTTGCAATTTTTGTAACAGCAGAAGAGCATTGCCTACCAAATGGGCACTAGAAGGGAAGGTCAATACACTATTCTTGTAATAGTAGACAATTTAAAATAAAATTTAAGGAAGTGCAGAAGCTTGACACTTACCTAACAGAGCAAGCTCCATGCTTCAGATCCCAGGTGAGCAGAGACAGCACAAACCACAAAAGAATGGCTTGACAGAGCATTCATCCTTCTGAGGCACCACACAGAGTTGATAACTTGGCATATTTTAAATCACAAACCTCAGATTTGACATTTTTATGATGATTTGACACTTTTTTTTGACTTCCTGCTTCTATATTCAAGGTACAGTTTGAGAAATCCCAGTACTCATTTTGAAACAATAAACACAAACATGGCACTTTCACAGAAAAAAAAAAATTTAAAACAAGGAGCAGGGGCAGCATAGAAGTCAAGGAGAAATCCAAGACATCCTTAGGGGAAAAAAAAGAAAAAAAAAAGACTTAAAATCTATCACAAAACTTTTCAAAGGGTTGAACCAATGAAATCAGGAAAAGTAGTTGATAGACTTCTCAGCCCTTCTGAGAGAGCTACTTAGAGCACACCAACAAAATGAGTTTACCTTACAAAACTGAGAAGAAAAGCCAACAGCACACTCACTCCTATCCCATACCAGTCCTTGTGAGAAAAGGATAGGAGACACTTCAACCCGTGGTACCTGGGGCTTGTAAAACCCAGCTGGGAGCAGACCTGTAGCTTAAAGGAGCCTTCAGAAACTGTGCTGCAGAGAGGGAAGTGGTGGTGCCTTTTTCTTTGAATCTTTCCTCTCAAATTAGAGTCTAACAGCAAAAGAACAAGTGAGGAGAAATGGCACACACCTGATTCCCTCCCTCTCCGCATGTGCTGCTTCATTTTTTCATATATAAACAAAGCCAACAGGTGCAGTGAATTGTATACCTGGGAGCTTTGGAGAAGACTAGTCACTCTAGAAATTGCTGGAAGCAATAAGCCAAATAGCGAAGATTAATTAGAAACTTTCCAGCAGAGTTTTCTTCAGCTAGGAACACTCACAGCCAGCAGCATCCTGCACGTGGTCCCCTAGGGAAATAAAATGCAAGATCAAGGTCTGCAGCTGAGCGTGAAGGCAACAATTTTAACACTCAGACACCTATATGAAAACAGTAGGGTTTTGGTTGTTTGGAGGGTTTTTTTGGGTGTCTTATGGTCTCTGTGACACGGCACCATTGTGCTGGAAGGAATCAGCATCCCGCGGGTGCCCGCTCCGTCCAGCTCTCCTGCCACACCGCCAGCGGCGGCCGAAACGCGGCCAAAGCAGGAATAAGAGCCCCATCTACTGGAGACTGGCGAGTGATCCCCACGCTCCTGTTTTGCAGCTGTGCAACCCACCCATCAGGCGGGAGCGACGCGGCACAGGAACGATTTGTTCGGCAAAAGCTTGCCCCAGTCTTCGGCACGACTGCCCTGGTGGCACAGCAGCTCGGAGTTGCCCAATGTGCCGCACCTCTCACGCTGAGCTCCCTGCTTTGCAAAAACACATACATGGTGGGAGGGTGTATCAGCCCTCTGAGCACCCAAAACGTTGTTTCAGTCCTCAGCATCCAACTCTTGTCCATACAATAGGCCCTGCTCCCCACTTTGGGGCTGCTAAAACCCAGCCCCTAAGGGTAGTGGACACAAACTGTCCCTGAAAGATGTGCTGCGGTACCCCTTGTCCTGCCTAAAGGTCACCAGCCAAGTGAGCTGCGTGACTCAACCCAAGGAACCCTTCTGCATGTGGTATAATAGCATTTAGCATGAAGAACAAGGGTTTCTACCAACTCTGGTATTCGGAGCATGGTTAGGGAACTATAATTTCAAAGGATGTATCATGTGTCCCTTCAGAATTAACTTTATTCATGCTTGAACAGTATAGTAAAGRCAATCTTGTAGCCAGTGAAACAAAAACTGACACAAATATTTAGGATTCTGTTTCATGAGAAGACACATTAGTTAAACTCAGTCTGTTAATAAACCTTATAAAGTGAAGGTTTAAGCAGCATCGCAAAAAAGACACATTCTTTCAGCTATAGAGATAGAATCAAAAAGGTATCTTCAGTATGTAGTTTTGTTCATTGGTGACTGAGTGTATAAATAAAAATTACATGCTTTCAAAGCTGGACAGCAGGAAAATGGCAGCAAGTATTCCTAAAAGCACAAGTATTAAGAGAGAAAATATAAACAGGTTCAGAAATCAAGGCCTAACGAAGCAAGAAATTCAGAAAGTCAGTGTTGTAATATAGCGAGATTGTACCTATCACAGTCTGCCTGTTTGCACGGCTGATAATCAATGATGTTTTTCATTCTCAGTGCAACATACAACTCTTAACTTCACCTGCCATACAGACTCAGTGCAGACGAAGTTCACACCAAGAGGTTTCGTTGTTTTCACAAGCTCGAGGCTGCAAGGGCTGGGAGCCAGTGGTGCCACACATTGGCTAGAGCAGAGAACCTTTGCCTGAAATGCTGGCCCATGTCTCTTTGGAAGCTGCAGGTTGTGGGGGGATGCTCCAGCAACACCTGGGTCCTACAGCAATGAGGTAAATCTGGAATCTCTTCAATTTACTCTGCCAGGACACTTGCATTCAGGATGTCAGGCCTTATCTGGCCTAAAAAAGTTCAAGATACATATTTGGAGAATGCTGCATTCATGACAATTGCAGATTTACCATGTGCTTTACTTCATGTGGAGTCTATCTGCATCGAGACGCAATTAATCCAAGGAAGAAAAAAAATGTATTACAAGATGCTGCTCATAGTCCTGCTTGGGGAAGAAGCCTCCTATGAGGAGCAGTGAGGTGAATTCATCAATCACACGCACCTCAGTTTCCTTTGCATGGTTATTTACATGGTATACTGATTTTAGTAAATGGGCTCACAATGTGGATATACCATACTTCCAGAAGACAGCATCAAACATCCATCCTATAGGCATTTTCAGTTCCACAAAGCAAAACAGACTACAGATGCAAAGAGTGGAACATTTTTGCAGCCTGGATTAAAGTAAAGAGATGAATCTCTTCAACTGTGCATAAACCCCTTTGCTTCCTGCAAAAGAAAAGCCTTGGTGTAATCTTGCAATATATGGATACTAAAAATATCATGATTATTTGGGCAAAGAAATGACTGGAGGGGAAAAGGAACATCTGTGAATAGTGGCACATAAATTAAGGAGGGAATTAAAAAGCATGTGCCTATAAGAGATTCATGGATCACACTGCATCTTCAAAAGCTAATTTCTCCAAAGGGGTTCTGTGTTTCCCAGCAACACCAGCCAGCTCCTGTTGAGACCAACTGTGGAAGAAGGCTATCCCAAGAAGCCCACCTAGTCCCATTCAACCCAATTCCATCAACCCAAATGAAACACATAGAGGTCACAGATAAGGGAAACACTACCATGACCCTCAATGGA
Organism: Malurus melanocephalus; assembly: GCF_030028575.1. NCBI lineage: Eukaryota > Metazoa > Chordata > Aves > Passeriformes > Maluridae > Malurus > Malurus melanocephalus. Next base: position 7,742 of record NW_026623884.1, on the reverse strand, counting down.
AATTGTCACTATATGGAGACCTCCACATAAGCCATTTTGGGTCAAATCAGATCAATCCAGAACAAGCTACAAGGTCTCTGCTTCCTTATTCCACACTGCACTTAGCAGAAAAAGAATGCAATAAACAAGCCAGTGTCTCTAGGATTAGTTTCTCCCTCCTCTTCCTATTCCTCTACACTGCCTCAGCAGATTACATCTGCCAGGCATTTGACATGTGAAGCTCTGGCAGATGCATGATTTTCTGCTATGTCTGTGCTGCTGTCTCCACTCCTGTGCCACGACCTGAGGATCACAGCCTTCCTGCAATGCGTCCTCTGCTGTCACAGCCAAGGCTGCCGCTTTTTCTGAAAGGCTGAAATTCATCCCCTCTGCAGTGCTGCAGGCAAATGAGCTCTCCCACTCTATCCCCGTTAACCCAAAGAGGTGATTCTGAATCCACATGCACAGATCTGTCTCCTGATCCAGCTGTGCAGATACACCTGTCACGGGCAGTGCTCGGTTACAAGAGTGACAGTCACAAAAGTCAAAGTGATACTTTAGGAAACACTCAAATGAAAACAACCACATTCCAGTAACATACCAGAAGTATTTCAGTAGCAAGTACTCAGAACTGATTGATTTCAAACGGCACCATCACCCACACAGGAGCTGTCTGATGACTGGAACATACTTGCATAAAAAAGTTACACAACAGATGAAGCAAAGGGACAATGGTGACACAGTAATAGCAGAGATTCAATGCATTTTGGGGTAAGACTAAGCTCAGAGTTTGGAAATTTTTGATGTGGCAGAGTGAAAACAAAGTTCAGGCCAACAAATTTTTTGGAGCAATGTCAGATCTAGGGTGTCAATCAACATGTGGCTGTTCCCACCCCAGCCACAATACCCACCCATAGTCCTAAAATGACCAAGCTTCTCAGCCCATCCTGACACAAAAGTAACAGACTTCAGGTGGCAGGAAGGAGCCTCCCTCTGCTGGGTGCTGGACAGTACTGTAGGATGTGCCACAAGCACATATCTGAGGAACACAGTGCACCAACAGACAGAACGGGGAGGGCTCTTTCAGGAACAAATGGTGAAGTGCTAACATGCCTCTTGGCTAAAAGCTGTTCATTAACAGAATCTTTAGTCACCTTGTCTTGTAAAAACAAGAGGAAGAAAGATCAGCCTCCTTTGGACAGATATTTTGCAATAACTTACATAACTTGCTTCAGATTTCTTTACAGCTAAAATTCACTATTACAGCAAAATTAAAAGACCATGTGTGCCAAGAGAAAATATTCTTTACAGATTGATTGGCAATGCTTAAGGTACAGAAAGTAGAATCTGCGACTTCAGCAACATGGAAAAAAGGATCCAATCTGAACAATCTTCAACAAAATCCCATTTTCTCTTGAAGCGTCTACCTCCCATTATTACTAATAATCACAGCAATATAATCCCTCAAAAGAGTTAAAGCAAATTAATTAATATGAAGGATGTTTCCTGAAGAGTTCTGCAGTATTTTTGAGGAAGGAACTGGCAATACCAATGCACAAGCTGGGATTCCATCAGAGGAGCAGCTCCCACTCAAGGGCTCTGTTCTCCACGCTGGGCAGTCAGGCCATCTCCCATACCTGGTCACCAGAAACTTCCCAGCCCTGCAAACTTGTGAAACCCTAGGCAGAGTGACAAAAACACCCCATCTGGGTGTACTCAGCAAGGCTGACAAAAAAAACCCCAACCAAAAGCAGACTGCTCTTCCCCACCTCACCACCTCCTCTCTGGAGAGCAAAGGACACTGCTGTCTCCCTCATCAGGGCAGAGCCAAGGAAGGCAGAAATGTGAAACCAGTGCTGAACACTGACACAGACAGGAGGGGCAGCCCACAGAGCTGCTGCAGGCAGGCAGAGAGCCCACAGCCCCCAGTTCCACTGAGCAGGGTGTAACACACACCCCACCTTCGGCTGAGGACTGTGCCCCATTGAGGACATCACCCACACGTCACCAGCCAACAAGTTACAAAAAGCAATACCAGAACAACGTGTACTAAACCATTAGTACTTTATTTCTTTCATAGTACAGCAGGGCTGAAGTTAAGACCATTCTGTGGCAGTGCCAACCCACTCAGTAGCCTGGGCCGTGGGAGCTGCTGACCAATCCTCAGTGGCAGGCTGGGCGCTCCAGTCCTCTGCAACCACAAAGACAACAACTCTTAGTGCTCCCCAGCTCCTTCCACCCACAATACACCCCAGCCCTTTCCAGACAGCTCACCAAACTGACCTGTGGGGAACTGCTGGATGGGTACAGATGGGACCTGCACTCCCTCAGACCAATCTGCAACCTCAGGCTGAGGAGGAGCAGTGAATTCAGGTGCTGGGGCTGTCCATTCGGTCTGGAATTCCTCCTTTGTGACTGCTTTCTCTGCAGCTGCCTGTTCCTCCTTTTCAATCTGCAACAGAAAAGCCCAGCCTGAGTCTCCCAGGAGCACAACCCTTACTATCACACATCAAACAACAGGCACCAGCTGGCAATATAATTAACCAACCACCACAATGAAGTGTGAAGTGAAATCATTATATTGCCAAAACCTGTCTTTAACAGCAGACACACGGGACCACAGGATAGGAGCACAAGCAAAACATCTCGGAGAGACTGCCATGAGGCTCCTACCTCCTCAGGATCCCTGTAGAAGTACAAGTCAGGCATGACTTCCCAAGGGTGCTCACGGGAGATGGTGCCACGCATGCGCAGGACCTCCCGAGCCAGCATCCACCACATCAGACCCACTGAGTGGGCTCCCTGAACAGAAGAAAGTAGGTAAGAGCTGTTGTGATGCTAAACCTTCACAGAGAGAGCAGAAGACATACTTGTACACAATCCAATGTTCTTGCTTGGAGAGAAAAACATTACTTGTCAATGTCTAAACTTATGTACTTAAGACTCAAAAAATGGCAATTTTACAAGTTCCCAATGACATGTTCAGATCTCTGCAGAAATCATTGTGCTTTCTGGTCCTCAGCTTCTGAATTGCTGTACACAACAGAGCCTGAAGTAACTCTCCTGCTACAGTTTCACACTGCTCATGTGAGAGTGAGCCCCCACCACGTGAATCTCATCCAAAACACAGGGATTATGCTCACCACATATGCTAGAATAAAGAAACTGAAAGCTTGACCAAATAAACAAAGTTCACACACACGCTCAGATGTGGCTTACACTCATTTTGACTGACATCTAGACAGAGATCAAAGATAGTTTCTCATCTTCCTAGACTTTACCTTTCAGGTGATTTCTGGCAAAGTGATGTTTCAGAGCAGTTTCACCATCAGTTCACTTTATCTTTCATTCATATTCATGATCTGTGGCAAGAATGACTATCAAACTCCACTCATTGGGCCACCAAGACCCTCATGGTGTCAGCGAAAAGTCCTGCCACGTTACTATAGCACACGTCCTACACTTGAGAGTTCCTTGGCCAGAAACCAGCCTCAGCTCCAAGCTCCAACTGTGTGCAGTTTACTTCTTCCTCCCCCCCACCTGCTTGCCAGTTTGTGCGAGACATTAATTAGCTCATTCCCCAAGAGACACATGAGATACAAGCCAACCCTCCTTTGCACAAAGAATCCATCTTGGAAGCCCAGGGCATGGTCTGGAGGAAGCTGCCTGGAATATCACAAGTGTTACCTTGTTATTGCAGGGAATAGCAATATCCACGTAGCGCAGCGGGGAGTCGGTGTTGCACAGGGCTATGGTGGGGATGTTGACATAGGATGCCTCTGTCAGAGGCTGGTGATCAGCCCGGGGGTCTGTAACCACCAGGAGCCGGGGCTCACGGAAAGCAGCTTGGATCTGGTTGGTGAAGGTGCCAGGGGTGAAACGCCCAGCAATAGGAGTAGCCCCAGTGGCAGCAGCAAACTTCAGAACCGCACGCTGCAAGAGGAAAGCAGCAAAGGTGAAGTGGCATAAGTGCATTTCAACCACGTCACCCAGGCACTGTCAGAGAACATGCATAAAATTTAACTATTTGCTTCAATTCCTGTGAAATCAAGACTCATCACCTCAGAAGAAGACAAAAAAAATGTTTCTGAAAATAGTTTAAAAGAACATACCCACCAGCTGCCAAGTCAGGCTACAGAAAAAAATCCTTCTCTTCCCCTAAAGTTACATGCATGCTTTACTTCCAAATTCTCCAAGTCAAATCATAAAGAGGGAAAACCCAAAACCTTGTGAAAGAGGCAAAGCAAATTTTCTTCCATTATTTCTACACACTTTCCTTATCCAGGAACTACAGATAAAGCTTAGTAGTAAATACACACAAATTGTAGCTGTGTCCATTAAAATAGCAACTGGCAGCTCTTATTCAATTGCAACAGCTTCCAAGTTCTAAGGCATGTGGCAGGGCCTACTATCAAACTCCAATCCTAGAGGGAGCCCCTCTCCTGGCGTTAGCGAAAACCCTGCCATCCTTTGCTGTTGCACACTTCCGACACTTGAGAGCTCATTGGCCAGAAACTGACCTCAGCATCAAGCTTTAACAGTGTGCATGTCAAGCCCACAGGAAACCAAGCTTTTTCTTCAGAAATTCGCCCCCAAATCTCTTCAGAAATTCACCTCCAAATCTCCTGAACATTTGTGGTTCCACCTGCAGTTACCTAAAGAAATGAAGCTCACAAACTCCAGGGAGTAATTAGATTTACAAGCTATTACCCTCTACAACAGAACGTTTTTGCTAAAAATTTAGAGTTAAAATTACAAATATACCAGCTACTACATGGTGCTCAATAACAGAGAAAATGTCTTCTTTGACAACTTCTGTATCAGGTGCTTACTGTCCCCAAAAAATTAGTGCCAATGACCCACAGTACTTCTGAGGGGAATGGGCCACTAGGGGACTGGCCACTAACATGACAGAAATCCAACAGGAAGAAGGATACAGAAGAAAACCAAGTTATCAAACACCCTGACATGGGGAGTACATTTTAAATCTGTTTCAAGATGCCAAGTGCAACACAATCAACACATTTACAGAAACCATTCCTGGTTTTATTGCCTTTTTTACCAAGCTGTCACTGACAGGTAATGATGCATGGCAAGGGAGTCTAGCTCCAGAGACTGCAGGCTTCCTGATGTCTGTACCTGTCCAGTGTTCCTGGAAGAAATGACGCTCACATCAGCTGGATTCTCAATGGCAACAATGGCACGAGCTGCCAGAAGCAGCTTTTCCCAGGTCCTCTTCAGATTGATGATGTAAATACCTATTGGCAACAAAAGCCTTTAGAGCAGCCAGCAAATACAAGATCCTAAAACAGGACAGTATTCCTCCACCATTAAACCTGCCACATGGCTGTGGTTACTCAAAAATTCATAGAATCATCAGATCATCACCAAGCTTGGAAAAGACCTTTAAGATCATCCCATCCAACTGTCTGCCCAGCACTGCCACTGTAACCACTGAATCATAACACCTAGCAGCATACCCAGGTCCCTCTAAAACACCCCAGGGATGGTAACTGGGCAACCTATTCCACTGTCTGACCACCCAAACTGTGACCATTTTTTTTTTTTTTTCTATTATCTTATCTAAATGTCATCTGTCTCATCTTAAGGCCATTTCCTCTTGTCCTCTGACTGCTGGCAGGTAGAAGAGGCTGGTCCCTCCTTTCAGGTAGTAGTAGAGAGCAGTGAGGCCCCCTGAGCCTCTTCACAAGACTAAACAAACCCAGCTCTTTCAGTCATTTCTCATAACATTTTCTGAACCTTTCAAAAGGTCTTTTCTGCCCCTCTCTGTACATGCTCCAGCATCTTACTGTCGTTTTTGAAATGAGGACATTATAGTCTAATTCTAGTTAGTAGAAAGCCATTCCAATGAACATCACCCCTCATGTTTTTAATGTACCACACTTCCAATACCGATCAAGAACCTAGGCCTGCTAAGAGCTTTGATCTGCCAACTGATCTATTGCTCTGAAGAGCAATAGAAACAGAAAATACTACTGAAATATTAAAACCATTTTGTCAATATAGTCCAGAACTAGTGTAACTGCCCAAACCGGCTGTGACTGATTTACCAAATTCCAAAATCAAAACTGTCAAGAACTAATAGAATTGTTCAAAAATACCTATTTTATTTTAACTCTCTGAGTTAACATTGCTCAGCAAAAGCATCTGCTCTTTTCAGGCCACGGAGAAATCATGCTCAAGCACTAGCATTTGCCAGCTTCTCCCAGCTCTGCCCACAAGATCCCACCTGCCCAACCCGGACCACGCATCCCGCCGTTTTACCATCGCTCTTCCTCTTGTAGATGTACTGCTCCATCTGGAAGTCGAGGTTGGTACCTCCCAGGTGGGTCCCGGCAGCGAGGAATTTGAGGACATCCTCCTCCTTCATCTGCAGGACATCAAGGCCTCCGGACATTGTGGGGTTTCCCTTTGGAAGCAACGACAGGGAACCTGCGGACACAGGGACAGGGACCCGGCTCAGGGACCCGGCTCAGCCCGGAGCCAACGCGCCACGAGGCGCAGCCGCCCCGCCCGCCATCTTGGGCCGCCTCCCGCGCTGCAGCCGCCAGGCCCCGGCCTTCCCGCGGCCCGGCCCGTTCGGCGGAGGGACCGCAGAGCCCCTCGGTGTTATCACAGGACCCCCGGTGTTATCACAGGACCCCCGGTGTTATCACAGGACCCCCGGTGTTATCACACAGCGGGAAACGCGCCCCCCGCTACCCCCCCCAGCCCCGACTCACGCTGACAACGCCGTGTGGAGGCCTAGGCGGCACGGAGCCGAAAGAGAACCCGCCTCCGCCCGGCGTGTATAAATAGCCTCCGCAGCCAATGGAGAGCCGCGGGGATGGAGCTCCGCGGCGGCGGGGACGGGCCGAGCTCCGGCGGCTCCTCCCAGGATCGTGATCCCGGCCCCGCCCGCTCGTCCCGGCCCCTTCCCGACACCGGGCTGCGGGTGAGTCTGAAAGAGATTTGTAGGATTTTGTGGGAGTACGAATTCGGATCCGGAGTGTAACTCCTATGTCGAGCTGGGGGTGTTTAGCCTGGAGAAAATGAGGCTCTGAGGGGTGACCTTATCGCTCTTCACAATTTCCCGAAGTGAGATTGTAGCCAGGTGGGGGTCGGCCTCTTCTCCCRGGAAACAAGSGACAGGATAAGAGARTATAGCCTCAAGTTTCACCAGGGGAGGTCCAGGTTGGACATTGGGAGGAATTTCTTCCCAAAAGGGGTGATTAGACATTGGAATGGGCTGCCCAGGGAGATGGTGGAGTCACCGTCCCGGGAAGTGTTTAAGAAAAGACTGGACGTGGCACTCAGTGCCATGGTCTGGTTGACAGGGTTGGTGTYCGGTCATGGGTTGGACTAAATGTCCTCAGAGTTCTTTACCAATCGAACTGATTCTGTGGTTCCATCATTCTGGGGCTGCTCCAGAGCATCTTGTGGCTTGTGCTCCAAGCAACATCAAGGCTGTTTTTGAGGCCCTGAAGCAAAAAGAAAGCAAAATATTTATTTTAAACATGTTACAATTCCATTTTGCTGCTGAAAGTGAAATATATGCTATCATGCTGATAATTATTTGATGAATTATATCTAGCCTCTAAATTGTTTACTGTGGGAGGAAGCTTCTAAGAAGCTGCAGCATCTTCGTTGCACCCACATTGCCCCTTTCTGCAGGGGCACTGCTTTGGCACCTCATGGGAGAGCCAAGATTGTCCCTGTCCTTTGCAGAAATGACAGTAAAAACACATGAAATTGACACTGAA
>NW_026623883.1:337754-339993 GCF_030028575.1 Malurus melanocephalus | reverse complement strand
TATTTCAGGAGGGGCAGTTTGTGCCCCACCAAAACCACCCTACCTTAATTATTTCTTCCTAAACAATTTTTGTTTTGAKTGTATGATTGTTTTTACCACAAGCTGTGTTTGGCCAAAGCCTCCAATGTAATTGATTATAATGAAAAAAAAAACCCGTGTTTGGGGAAATAAACTCTTGTTTTTAATGCAAATAGATTCATATTTCTGCTCCTATTTTTTATTTATTATTTTTTTTTGTTTTATCTGTGTAGATGAGCACTGCAGGAAATCTGTGCGTAGCTGCACTTTTGTTAGATTAATTAGCAAGATTAGCTGAGAAAAGGGTGTTTTATCAGCAGCAGAATCAACAAGCACTTTTTGAGGTTTTATTTTCCCGATTATTTTTCTTTATGAAGTGTTTTTGCTGCGTCTGGGAAGGAAACAGCGGAGAGAATGGCTCAGAAATGCTAAAAAATCCAAATAAAAACAGCATCATTTTGTTCCAGCCTTGCCYACCAAAGTTCTTCACCCAACTTCTCGACTGTTCCTAGTTGTGCTAGTACTTCTAATTTTAACAATYCTGCTATTCTGATGAATATATTTTAATAGAATTTATATAATCCAGGCTGACAAAGGTGCTGGAGCAACAAAAACCCGAGAAAGCCGAGCACAAAAGTGGTGCTGAGAGAAAATTAAACCAGAACAATAGTTTTTCATATAAATTATATATATATATATTCCATCTATATTTCATACCCATTTTTTTTATGTAATAACTCAGTCTTTTAGTCAGATCTGATGGCTCTAATTTTAGGAAATTAAGATCTTTCAGCCGTTACGAAGAAAGGACAGAACAATAATAAAACCTTTTTAAAACACCAAAACAATAAAACCTTTATCTCCGGCTCTCTGTGTGTGGTGTGGCAAATCCAGATGTGAGTCAGTGTGGGAAATCCAGATGTGAATCAAAAATTTACCACAGGTGTGATAAATGTGATTTATTCTGCAGATGAGATGAAATTGCTCGATGGAATCGGCGCACGGTGAGAGCTGTGGGATTCACACCTGGGATTGATCCCATCCCTCCTGAAACAGGGACCAGCAGGGAAATTCTTGGGGTGTTTTTTTGATTTTAGGAACGCCACTCTGAGTGAATTCACAGCGGTGTCACCGTCCCAGTGTCACCACGGGGGTGGCACAAGGACAGGATCCCCTTCACACATCTGGAGGGTTCCCTGGTGATTTYTGGGGTGTTTCTCCCTTCTCTCTGAGCTCTGTGCCATAAAAAGATGCTGTGAGTGTCCCCACACTGACCACACATCGGGTGAAAAATGGACATGAGTGACCAGTGGCCACAGCAGAATTTCCATAATTCAGATCAGGATTTGTCCGAATTTCTGCCTTTCACCAACTCTGAGCCACAGTCCCACCTCAGTCAGGGTATTTCTGAAAAGAAATTGAAAATTCTTTATGAGAAATAACCTCAGGGTCMAACAGACCCCAAACCTGCACGAAGGGAATGCACACAACACGCAGAAAGAATTAATTTCCACCACAAATTGCTGAGGATGGATTTTTTTTTTGGGATAGAAATTAAAACTTCGTTTCACTGCAGATGCCATGGAGAASTACCCAGGATGTGTTCTCCCTCAAAACCAGAAAAATTGTTGAAAAACACGATTTCCTTCATCTGGTTCTTCTCCTGAGTTTCAGAGAACATTTTCCTAGAGGTTTCTGCGCATCTTTGCTTTTCCTGCGCTTTTCTTTTGCTTTTTCCTGTGCCTATAGGATGTGTTCATCCCAGATATTTTTKGCTCTTCTTGAAGAACACTCTGAGGCATTATCTAATTAGCCTTTCTTGGTATCTGACAGAACTACTCTGCAGTGGCTGTGTGTGATCTGTGTTTCCTACACGTGTCAGAAATTCAGAATTTCCCCAAAGCCATTAAACACCACAGCGAGAAACAGAAACAGGGAAAATCATCAACAGAAGAATTTCCATGTTACCTTTTCTTCTGGTGTAAAAAAGCAACATTCAAACGAGGAATAACATCACTCAAAATCCTTGAATATCCACAATCTCACTGTATTTTTGGTACAATCCAATGGGACATCAAATTGGRATAAATTCAMTTTTCAGYTCCCCTTSCMACCACCAGTGTTTAACCAAAGGTTGTGTTAACATTCAAAACAATGTAAATGACCCAAAAAGACAAAACAAACATAGTAATAAAGGTGTAAACACAAATTTTATCTTTTT
>NW_026623883.1:335388-336457 GCF_030028575.1 Malurus melanocephalus | reverse complement strand
ATCCTGCTATATGTGTTTTTAATTGTAAAGTAATTTTAAAGTAATTTTCCCAGTTGCTTTCTGAAGGTGAGGGCAATCCCAGCCCAGGGTTTGCTGATCCTCTGCTCTCAGGAGGGGGAGATCACTGCCTGTCCTRCTCTCATTTTGGAGATTTTGATGAAATCTCTGCCTGTGGAACAYGGAGAGCACAATTTGAGAATTCTCCCAAAAAGTTTCGTGCTTTAGGAATTGCTGAGCTGCAGGACAATGCCCTCCTTGAGGACACCACACTAATCACTGATGAAATTCTCATTACACAGCTCCCAGAGCAGGGGGAAAGGGAATAATCTCAACTAACTCCACAAGTCAGGGCTCATCTCTGACAGTCGAATTATTGATTGTGTCTCAATATCAAAATTCAGCCATGTGAAGGGAGCTTTAAAGCAYTGCTGGCGCTTTATTTTGCATTTAGTGCTCATCTCATCTGTATTAAATAAAACAGTTCAGGAGCTTTTAATTAACATGTCTGGTCACCAGGCTGAGTCCTGGCTCTTCCATTTTAATCCCAGCTGGCAAAACCTTCTCTGAAAGGAACCAGCTGAAAACAGGCTTAGGGAGAAAAAGCTGCTGTCTGTCGTTTCCTGCGTGGTTTGGGCTCTCGGCGTTTCCACTTTGGGGATTCTGCTTTSCTTTCCCTCCCAGCACGGATCTAATCCCCTTCCCTGTGATTTGCTGACCCTACACGACCCTTGTCACATTTATGGCCACCAAACTGCTCCATCTGTCCCTGTGTTGGCCTCTTCCTTTCCCATTTCCATTCTCAGCCCCATCTCAGGGGTGTTTCCAGCCCATTCCTGGCTCGATTCCTTTCTCCACCACCCCCTGCCCACCCTGCCCTGTTCCCCCTGCCTTTTCCCGGTGTTTTTCCCTTTTTTTTTGTCTCCTCCAGCCCTTGCTGTGTTCTCCTCTCACTGTTTTCCTCTGCTCTCATTACCCTGGCTCTCCCAGCCAGGCTGAGCTCAGCCCTCCTGCCCAACCATTGCTATTTCTTCGCTTTAATTGAGTCCCTCGATTCCAGCTTTTCTCTTTA
>NW_026623883.1:332161-334566 GCF_030028575.1 Malurus melanocephalus | reverse complement strand
TTCCTGTGTCCCTCAAGAATTAATCACACTTGTGGCACACACAGTGGCTTAAAATTGATTAAACAAGAAAATTCCTCCCGAAAAAATGTCTCCATAAAATAGGAATGCTAAAATCTCATGTGACATCAACAGCTGTGTTAAACCCAAAGTTGTTTGCAAGGTGTTCAGGACTTACTCGAGCACGTATTTCAAAATTTCCCATTTTTATCAGGTAACTAAACCTTAGGTGATTATCACAAACACCTTTCAAATAGCCAAGTTTTACTCCTTGTCCCGAAGAGTAAACTATAAAATCAGGAAAACTGAGTGAGTAAAATTACAGAGATATTGGTTCAGTTATCTGCTTTTCAAACAATATCTGTAAGAGCAGATATTGGGTACATTCTTTATGAAAATGGGTTTTTTTTCCTCCAAAGTTATTGTAGCAGCTCTTCAAAAGCTTTGCAGAATTGTTGTGTGTTTGATACGTTACCTTGACATGAAAATGCAAATAATGATTAAGTGACAAATAAACTTGATAATAACAGATAATAACAGAGCAAGTACATACGAAAACATAAGGCACAAGTATAGAAATAGAATATAAACAGAATATAAAAACAATAGCATCATAGTAAATTTTCTTCCATTGCTTTAATCAGTGTTCATTACCATTACATTATTTATGTTTTTTCTGAACTGTTTTTTTTCAGAATAGAGGCCTACATTTTACATGATTTCTAAAATAGATGTTCTTGTCACCCACAGCTCGCCAAGTAGTCCCCCAAATTCTCAGGGTCCCAAATTTGTGGGTATCAGACACAGCAGCTCCACTGAACATAAATTCCCTTATTTATGACATCTTCGAACACCTTTGCAGTGTTCCCAAAGGAAATTTCAGGTTAAATGTAGGCTTTTTGGGTCAAATGATCCGTGCTGATACAAAACCACAATTTTGSGGCCTATCCTGGCAACAGCTGGGAATGAATCCTCTGGAAATAAAATACAATAAAATGAAGATTAGGMTATAAAATAAAGTGAACCAGTGTGGTTATCTGTATGTTCTTTTCCTCAGAGCCCTATGGAATAAATTACATCCACAGATTCCTTTACATCTGTTTGCACATATAAMTCAATCCTGTTCATACGTATGAATTTGGCCTAGAATTCCTTTTTTAAAAAGCACAAACAATCCCTTCTTTAACGCTGATATTGAAGATTTTTAAAAAATAATCACATATAAATACATATATAGTCATATTAGAAAGCATATGTATTAAAATATTTGTATTAATAGATACATATTAATATATATGTATTAATATATATGTTGTAGATATTTAAAGCAATAAAAGTATGTTGTCCTTGTATAAGAAGGATCAAGTAATAAAGAAAATATAATTGAGAGATAATAATATTTGAACAATAAAGGACAAACTGATGGTTACACAAACAGCATTCCCTGTAATGAATAGGAATGTTAAACTTCTTTTAGTTCCTATAGATTGCTGTGCAATGACATATTCGACATTTTCAGCTTAGGAAAAAYGCCTTCATGTCTAGGAGAAAATTATGCAGTCAAAGAAAACCCTGTCTTTCTTTTTTTATAGATAAAATTTAACTGCTGTCATTTATATATATTTTTTTTTTCTGTGTGTCTCAGGTGATCCGGTGGAACAGATGACGTGCGATCATTTGTGATTTATGCAAAAGCCTTATTAAAGTACAAATTCCATTGGCTGGGACAAAAACCTGCAAAAAACCTTTATCTTGGCAAAGATGGGCTCTTGCTGTAGGATTTATAGGATTTCTCTGTGATGTACGATGCGCTTGTTTTGGAACACTCACCCTATTCTCTGCGGGTCAAATGTCCAAGCACTCCTTTTGGGGGCAGTTTGAGCTTTTTTGGGGGCAGTTTGAACATATTTTGGGGTGCAGTTTGAGCTGTCTTTGGGGGCAGTTTAAACATTTTTTGGGGGGCAGTATGAACGTTTTTTGGAGGCAGTGTGAGCATTTTTGGGGCAGCTTGAGCTCTCTTTTGGGGGTATTTTAAACATATTTTGTGGGGCAGTTTGAGCATTTCTGTGGGGGCAGTTTAAGCATTCTTTGGGGTCAGTCTGAGCCTTTTTTGGGGGCAGCTTGAGCGTTTTTTGGGGGCAGCTTGAGCGTTTTTTGGGGGTACATTGAGCACTCTTTCGGGGCAATTTGAATGTTTTTTTGGGGGCAGTTTGAACCTTTTTTTGGGGGCAGTTTGAACCTTTTTTTGGGGGGCAGTTTGAATATTCTTTGGGGAGAAGTTTGCGCATTTTTGGAGGACAGTTTGAACATTTTTTGGGGTGCAGTTGGAGCACTCTTTTGGGGCAGTTTGAGCTCTTTTTGGGAGCATTTTGAACATATTTTGTGGGGCAGTCTGAGCATTTTTTGGG
>NW_026623883.1:330512-332111 GCF_030028575.1 Malurus melanocephalus | reverse complement strand
GAGCGTTTTCTTGGAGGGTAGTTTGAGTGCTCTTTGGGGTCAATCTGAGCATTTTTGGGGTGCAGTTGGAGCGGTTTTGGGGGCAGTTTGAATATTCTTTGGGGGGCAGTTTGCGCATTTTTGGGGGACAGTTTGAAAAATTTTTGGGGTGCAGTCAGAGCACTCTTTTGGGGCAGTTTGAGCTCTCTTTGGGGAATATTTTGAACATATTTTGGATGGCAGTTTGAGCGTTTTTTCGGGGGTAGTTTGAGTGCTCTTTGGGGTCAGTCTGAACATTTTTTGCGTGGCAGTTCGAGCGTTTTTAGGGGGCAGTTTGAATATTTTTGTGGGGCAGTTTGAGCACTTTTCGGGGTCAAGTTTGAATGTTTTTGGGGGGGCTGTTTGAGCATTTTTGGGGGAAAGTTTGATCATTTTTTGGGAGGCAGTTTGAGCGGTTTTTGGGGGGTAGTTTGAGGGCTCTTTGAGGTCAGTCTGAGCATTTTTTTGGGGTGCACCTGGAGCACTCTTTTGGGGCAGTTTGAGCACTCTGGAGAGCAGTTTAGCATTTTTTGCGTGGCAGTTTGAGCGTTTTTTTTGGGGGGGAAGTTTGAGTGCTCTTTTGGGGCAGTTTGAGCTCTCTTTGGGGAGCATTTTGAACATATTTTGGGGGCAGTTTGAGCAATTTTGGGGGCAATTTGAGCGTTTTTTGGGGGGAACAGTGAGCACTCTTTTGGGGCAGTTTGAGCATTTTTTGGGGGCAGTTTGAATGTTCTTTGGGGGGCAGTTTGAGCAGTTTTGGGAGGCATTTTGAACATATTTTTGGGACAATTTGAACTGTCTTGTGGGGCAGTTTGAGCACCCTTTGGGGACAGTTTGAGTGCTCTTTGGGGAGCAGTTTAGCCTTTTTTGCATGGCATTTTGAGCATTTTTTGGGGAGCAGGTTGAGCACTTTTTGGGGGCAGTTTGATCGTTTTTTTGAGGGGCAGTTTGAGTGCTTTTTGGGGGCCACTTTGAGGCTCTTGGGGGAGCAGTTTGAGCGCTCTTTTGGGGCAGTTTGAGCGTTTTTTGGGGTAGTTTGAGTGCTCTTTCGGTAGCAGTTTAGCCTTTTTTTTGCATGGCATTTGGAACAAACATTTTTTGGGGAGCAGGTTGAGCACTTTTTGGGGGCAGTTTGAGCGTTTTTTTGGGGGCAGTTTGAGCACTCTTTAGGGGCAGTTTGAGAGTTTTTTGGGGAGCAGTTTGAGCATTTTTGTGGGGCAATTTGAAGGTTTCTTGTGGGCAGTTTGAGTGCTCTTTGGGGCCCACTTTGAGTGCTTTTGGGGGAGCAATTTGAGCGTTTTTTGGGGGCAGTTTGAGTGCTCTTTGCGGAGCAGTTTAGCCTTTTTTTTGCATGGCATTTTGAGCACTTTTTGGGGGCAGTTTGATCTTTTTTTGGGGGGCAGTTTCAGTGCTCTTTGGGGTCCACTTTGAGTGCTCTTGGGGGACCAGTTTGAGCACCCTTTGGGGGCAGTTTGAGCGTTTTTGGGGGGCAATTTGAAGGTTTCTTGTGGGCAGTTTGAGTGCTCTTTGGGGGCCACTTTGAGTGCTTTTGGGGGAGCAGTCTGACCACCCTTTGGGGAG
>NW_026623883.1:323619-330497 GCF_030028575.1 Malurus melanocephalus | reverse complement strand
CATTGGCTGGGACAAAAACCTGCAAAAAACCTTTATCTTGGCAAAGATGGGCTCTTGCTGTAGGATTTATAGGATTTCTCTGTGATGTACGATGCGCTTGTTTTGGAACACTCACCCTATTCTCTGCGGGTCAAATGTCCAAGCACTCCTTTTGGGGGCAGTTTGAGCTTTTTTGGGGGCAGTTTGAACATATTTTGGGGTGCAGTTTGAGCTGTCTTTGGGGGCAGTTTAAACATTTTTTGGGGGGCAGTATGAACGTTTTTTGGAGGCAGTGTGAGCATTTTTGGGGCAGCTTGAGCTCTCTTTTGGGGGTATTTTAAACATATTTTGTGGGGCAGTTTGAGCATTTCTGTGGGGGCAGTTTAAGCATTCTTTGGGGTCAGTCTGAGCCTTTTTTGGGGGCAGCTTGAGCGTTTTTTGGGGGCAGCTTGAGCGTTTTTTGGGGGTACATTGAGCACTCTTTCGGGGCAATTTGAATGTTTTTTTGGGGGCAGTTTGAACCTTTTTTTGGGGGCAGTTTGAACCTTTTTTTGGGGGGCAGTTTGAATATTCTTTGGGGAGAAGTTTGCGCATTTTTGGAGGACAGTTTGAACATTTTTTGGGGTGCAGTTGGAGCACTCTTTTGGGGCAGTTTGAGCTCTTTTTGGGAGCATTTTGAACATATTTTGTGGGGCAGTCTGAGCATTTTTTGGGGGGCAGTTGGAGTGTTTTTTGGGGGCAGTTTGAGCATTTTTGGGGGTACATTGAGCACTCTTTCGGGGCAATTTGAATGTTTTTTTGGGGGCAGTTTGAACCTTTTTTGCGGGGCAGTTTGAATATTCTTTGGGGGGCAGTTTGCACTTTTTTGGGGGAGAGTTTGTACATTTTTTGGGGTGCAGTTGGAGAACGCTTTTGGGGCAGTTTGAGCTCTCTTTGGGGAGCATTTTGAACATTTTTTGGGTATCAATTTGAGCGTTTTTTCAGGGGTAGTTTGAGTGCTCTTTGGGGTCAGTCTGAACATTTTTTGGGTGGCAGTTGGAGTATTTTTGGGGGGCAGTTTGAGCGTTTTTTGGGGGCACATTTAGCACTCTTTCGGGGCAATTTGAATGTTTTTTTGGGGGCAGTTTGAGCGTTTTCTTGGGGGGTAGTTTGAGTGCTCTTTGGGGTCAGTCTGAGCATTTTTGGGTCGCATTTCGAGCCTATTTAGGGGGCAGTTTGAGCACTTTTCGGGGACAATTTGATCATTTTTTGGGAGGCAGTTTGAACGTTTTTTGGGGGGCAGTTTGAACGTTTTTTGGGGGGCAGTTTGAGTGCTCTTTGAGGTCAGTCTGAGCATTTTTTGGGGTGCACCTGGAACACTCTTTTGGGGCAGTTTGAGCACTCTGGAGAGTAGTTTAGCATTTTTTTGGGTGGCAGTTTAGGCGTTTTTTTGGGGGGCAGTTTGAGTGCTTTTTGGGGGCCACTTTGAGTGCTCTTTTTGGGGGCAGTTTGCGCATTTTTGGGGTACAGTTTGAACATTTTTTGTGGTGCAGTTGGAGCACTCCTTTGGGGCAGTTTGAGCTCTCTTTGGGGAGCATTTTGAACATATTTTGGGGGACAGTTCGAACGTTTTTTGGGGAGCAGTTTGAGCATTCTTTGGGGCCAGTTTGAGCATTTTTGGGGGACAATTTGAAGGTTTCTTGTGGGCAGTTTGAGTGCTCTTTGGGGGCCACTTTGAGTGCTCTTGGGGGAGCAATTTGAGCGTTTTTTTGGGGCAGTTTGAGCGTTTTTTGGGGGGTAGTTTGAGTATTTTTGTGGGGCAATTTGAAGGTTTCTTGTGGGCAGTTTGCGTGCTCTTTGAGGAGCAGTTTAGCCTTTTTTGCATGGCATTTTGAGCATTTTTTGGGGAGCAGGTTGAGAACATTTTGGGGGCAGTTTGATCGTTTTTTTGGTGGGCAGTTTGAGTGCTCTTTTGGGGCAGTTTGAGCGTTTTTTGGTGGCAGTTTGAGCACCCTTTGGGGGACAGTTTGGTCGTTGTTTGGGGGGCAGTTTGAGCACCCTTTGGGGGACAGTTTGAGCGTTTTTTTGGGGTCAGTTTCCTTCTCCCCCGGGTCCGGTGACCCCGCCATTCGCTCCCATCAAGGCTCACGGCATTCCGTGGAATTCCACCCATGGAATTGATGCTCTGACCGGGACAGCCCGGGCAGGGAGGATCCCGGACAGGGAGGGACGAACGCAGGTCCCGCCACCCGTTCCAGACACCAAGCCCTGTCCCAAGCCTGCCCTGAGCCGGGCTCAGGATGTGCTCAGCTCAAATTTCGGAATGTGAAGACACAAGGCAAAACTAAGCCAGCTCCAGCAGGATTTGTGCATCTGTTTGTTTTTTTCTTGAGCTAAATCGTCGGCTGACAAGATGAGAGCCTTGCAACCCTGCATGGGTCCGGAGCTCCTGCAAATAACACTCAAACCCACAGCCCCTGACACAGATCTCACAGGGAATATTTTCTAACTCATTCTGTGAATTATACAGCAATAATGAATATTGTAAGTTGCACTTTTTTTTTTTAATTTTTTTTTTTTTTACTCTTAAGGCGCAGTAAAACAGAAGAGAGCGAAAGCTACACATGCAAAACACGTTTTCATATGAAAGAGCTCCAAAAGGCTTCTCCCGAAAGAGCCTTAAGACGAAGTTTAAGCCGCTAAATTAAAGGTGCAGCGYGCTCTCAGTTGGTAGAAATTTCCATACCGCTTCATTTCATGTAAAACAATTCTTGATGCCGGAGTTTATTTGCAATAATTAAGGTGTGCAGGGACAGCGGCGCTGAGCGCAGGGACCGGAGCGCACCCGCTGCCGTGAAAATACCCCCGCCAAACTCCCGCAGGTTTTTTTTTCGGCATGTGCGAGCCGCCCTCTCCTCTGGCGGTGCCAGCCCTCGGTGGCTCGAGTTTTAGCCRCCCTTTGGGATCTATAAATGGTGAATTTGCGGCCGGCGAGCCGCTGCAGCCCGAGCCGGGGCGGTGCCCGAGGGCACACGGGGTTCAGGTGCCCCGGGGTGACACCGGAGACAATGTTAGTTTAGGGCTCCCCCGGCCCTAAACCMGCGCGAATATCGGGTTAAAAGTGACGGGTTTCTGCTATTTCACTCGGGTGTCTCTGCTGCCTTTCGCTTTGATTCTGTCGCCGCAGCTCCAAAGCGAAGTTACCGGCGCCCCGCCGCTTTCCAAGATTTTCGCTCTAAGAATGGAAAAGGAGGAAACTCTCGAGAGAGCGAGCGCGGGGCAGCCCCAAATCACCCCTGGGGGTTCACAGCCCGGTCCGGCCGATCCCCGCGGGTTCCCGAGCTCCATCCATCCCCGGAGGGACGGAGGGATGCGGGATCGCAGGGATGCGGGGATGGAGCGCTGGGGGAAGGGCGGAGGCTGGGGGGGCAGGGATCGGGGCTCTGCTGCGGCGGCGGCGGCGGCGACTTTGCTCTTTAAATCTCTCTCCAAAGCGGATTTACGGCTGATCCCCCCTCCACGTCAGAGCCCGGGGGGCCGCTCGCCGCCGGCGCCGGCGGAGTGGGGCGGTGGGAGGCGGTGCGGGGCGGAGCGGGGCGGGGGCCGGGGGACACTCGGGCGGGGCGCGGGGCCGGGGCCGCCCCGTCGGTGCGTGCCGGAGCCCATGAATCGCTCCGTGAGAGCCCGGCGAGGCTGCGCCGCGGCCGCGGGCTCCGGGCACCATGCAGAAGAGCGTGCGGTACAACGAGGGGCACGCCCTGTACCTGGCGCTGCTGGCCCGCAAGGAGGGCACCAAGCGCGGCTACCTCAGCAAGAAGACGGCGGAGACCAACCGCTGGCACGAGAAGTGGTTCGCCCTCTACCAAAACGTGCTCTTCTACTTCGAGGGCGAGCAGAGCGCCCGGCCCGCCGGCATGTACATGCTGGAGGGATGCAACTGCGAGCGGGTGCCCGCTCCCAAGGGATGCGCCGCGGGCAGCGCCAAGGATGCCGCGCTGGACAAGCAGGTGGGGACACCCGGGGGTGGCGGGGACAGGGGAGGGACAGCCGGGAGCTCGGGCCGCCCCCAAAGCCCCCGCCGGTGCCGCCCCCGGTCCGGCCCCGCCGCGGGGCGTGCGGCTCCCGGGGCGACGAGAGGCGAAGCCGGAGGGTTTCGTGTCCTCCTTGATCGCTCTCCGTTCCTCCCCTGAGTCTTTTCTTTCCCCCGTAGTGACCGCACGCCGAATGTCAGTGAGGTGCCCGGGGGGTAGCGCCTCTCGAACCGGGTTTTTGGTCACCCTGGTGCCTCTCGAATCGGGTGTTTGGTCACCCTGGTGCCTCTCGAACCGGGTGTTTGGTCACCCTGATGCCACCGCTTGTGCCGTGCGGGTTTCTCGGCACACTGAGCCCGCAGAGGGGGACAGGGGCCAAAGTCCCGRAGCAGCGTGGGGACACTCTGGGAAGTCACCGAGCCCTTCCCTGGGGGTGCCGCCTCTCCCCGCGATGGCTCTGGGGCCAAGCCGGGCTCTCAGATCCCCGTTTGGGGACGCGGTGACAGCGGTGACAGCGGTGACAGCGGTGACAGGTCGGGCTGAGCCCGTGCCCCGATTTTTTCCTGCCGGGCAGGTGTTGTGGGGCCGATCTGGACACAGAAATGGTGTCACAGCCCCGAGCCGGGTCTGGCCCGTGCTCCGCGGGTTTTGGTGGCATTCCTTGGCCGCACGGTGACCGTGCACGGCCCCGGAACTGCCGAATCGCTGATCCTCCCCAAAGCTGATGGCTTTGACATGCATGTGTCAAACCAGCGAGTGGTTAAACACTCCCGGCTATTACATAACCGAGGAAAGGACGCTGTGCTTGTGCAGCGTGCAGAGATCGCTATCTCAGCCACACGCCTCCTGTTGCCTCATCTGAATTCCTGATTGTTTGAAATGYGCTCCAGTGTGTTCCTGTGCCTCTCTCCAGCGCGGGGGAAGCCGGCAGGTGTCTGACAGGTTTGGGGAGGCTGCGGGGAGCGAGGTTTTTGGGCTGGCTGCAGGTGCGTCCTGGTGGCCGTGACAAAGTGACAAAACTGACCAAAGCCACGCTCTAAACACCCAGCGCATCTCTGAGCTTTTCTGGAGCGATAACTTCGCAAACACAACTCAGAACCTTGTCTASATTCACAGTTTTTCCCTCACCTGGTGTGCTCAGGCAGGCTGGGGATGTTATGGGGTGCAGTGGGTGAACTTTGAGGAGTTGGGATGGTTGTGGCTGTGTCACATTCACCCTCCAGCTCTTGCTGGAGGCTCTGAGGAGTGTTTTTATGGCATTATGAACAGAGAGGAGCTGGAGGATCCCCAGATGGAATGAAACACGGACGTGGCCCGGCCTGCTTTGCATTRCTTTACTACTCTGGTTTATCAGAGATGTTGTTAAACTGCAGCCTGGCTSAGAGAGCTGCGTGGAAACAAATCCTTCCCGTATCTGTTCTCCGGGAGCCTTAAGTTGTGCTTTTATAGTGATGAATGGGYTGTTCCTAATTACATCTCGTAATAATTACAGGGCAGGAAGCTGAGCTTTTATTGCTTCGAATATCAACTATGTTGGTGTTTTCAAGAAGAGCAGACTGCTATTRAAGAGGCARAAGAATRCTTCTTTTTTTTTTTTTTAATGGGATGTTAGTTTGAATTTTCAAGGCAAATCATCTGAAAGGATCTTTTTCTGTTCACCTTTGCTTGATCCCAAGTTTTATTCAAAATTAGTARTGTTAGTATCTTTTAAAGATGTTTACTCATTAAAGGGCACCCTTGTTTGTATATAYATGTAGACACAAATCTTTGCGAAGGTGTACAGAAAATTCCCTCAGTGACTAAAGCTGATCCATCATAAGAAAAAAAATAAAAAAGAAAAAGACTTGAAAATTAAACAGTCCTTKTCATTTGGAAAATGTGCTCATATTCTTAAAGGTGTAAAGTAATAAATCATTAACCTTTAGTTTATTAGCAGAGCCAGGCAAACTTGCTTCAATCAGATGATAATGAAAACTCAGTGTTGTGCGTGCTAACTCCTGACAGTGTAAAAATACTGYAAAATTTGCTTTGATTTCACCACAGAAATGCATTAATGGAATGAAAAAGAAATTAGAAGCTCTATGGCAGTTTTTGAAGAGTCAGAACTCTCTTCTTCAAAAAAGGGAGAAGACAAAAAAAGTTATCTCCTTTTGTCTGTGCTTTATTTACCTGAGTAACTCAGACATTTGAGTGATATGTGCCATGAAATTACACAAATGAGGGAGAGAAAGAAGAATTAATCACSTGAGAGAGCTTCATCAGCACACTGCGAGTGGATATTTGAAAAAAAGCAATGCATTTTCTGCAGGTTATGTAATAAAGATTATAGAAAATGCTTGCTGGACAAATAGATTTTGTTTGCCTGACTTGCAGATCCTTTCAGGGTTGGTTTCCAGTTGTTTGGGATGGATTCTCGAGTCTTGTGCCAGGTAAAATTTCACATTTTCACATTTCACCACTGCTGCCGCTGCCAGCCCCTTCCAGCAGCCCATGAAGGGACTGAAATCTTTATTTCAGGAACAACCATCCTGTGGAAGATGCCAAATTCTTCACAAGATTTGCTCTAATCTTGCAATCCTGAGAGCTTGAAAAACAATTGCAGTGACAGAACACACTCGTTTTGTCTTTTCCATTAACATATCAGTATGTTTTCTTCCTTCAGAAGGGTATTTGCTTCAAGGAAAATATCTCTTAAAAGTACAGAAGCTGTCTTAATAATGACTGAATGAGGAGTGAATTAATTGATATCCTGGAAATGTGTGATCAAATTGAGTGTGCTGCATACACTAAATGATCTGCAGGGGGAATTTTTGGTTTTTTTTTTAAAAGTGTTTTGATCTCCCTCAGATTTTAGAAAGAGTTTTTGTAAACACGAAACAGGTGTTGCTG
>NW_026623883.1:310001-318986 GCF_030028575.1 Malurus melanocephalus | reverse complement strand
CACCGTGGGGACAGTGTCACACAATCACTGCCACCGTGGGGACAGTGTCACACAGTCACTGCCACCATGGGGACAGTGTCACACAGTCACTGCCACCGTGGGGACAGTGTCACACAGTCCCTGCCACCGTGGGGACAGTGTCACACAGACCCTGCCACCGTGGGGACAGTGTCACACAATCACTGCCACCATGGGGACAGTGTCACACCGTCACTGCCACCGTGGGGACAGTGTCACACAATCACTGCCACCATGGGGACAGTGTCACACAATCAATGCCACCATGGGGACAGTGTCACACAGCCCCTGGCACCATGGGGACAGTGTCACACAGTCACTGCCACCGTGGGGACAGTGTGTCACACAGTCACTGCCACCATGGGGACAGTGTCACACAGTCACTGCCACCGTGGGGACAGTGTCACACAATCACTGCCACCGTGGGGACAGTGTCACAAAATCACTGACACTGTGGGGACAGTGTCACACAATCACTGCCACCGTGGGGACAGTGTCACACAATCAGTGCCACCGTGGGGACAGTGTCAGACAGCCCCTGGCAGTGTGGGGACAGTGTCACACAATCACTGCCACTGTGGGGACAATGTCACACAGTCCCTGGCAGTGTGGGGACAGTGTCACACAGTCACTGCCACCGTGGGGACAGTGTCACACAGTCCCTGGCACCATGGGGACAGTGTCACACAGTCCCTGGCAGTGTGGGGACAGTGTCACACAATCACTGCCACTGTGGGGACAATGTGTCACACAGTCCGTGCCACCATGGGGACAGTGTCACACAGTCCCTGGCACCGTGGGGACAGTGTCACACAGTCACTGCCACCGTGGGGACAGTGGTCACTCAGCCCCGGCCGTGGTCACCATGCCAGGGATGTGCAGAGTGACCGGAGCCTCGCGGGGAATGAGAACACTCAAATTACATTTCTAATAAAACTCTGCAATATTTCCACGTGAATTCCACTCTCCCACCTGCCTCACAGTCAGTGCTAATACCAGTTTTATTTTATATCTGCATCAGTTTGTTTGGTTCCTCAAATGTGAGAGGACATCCGTGCAAAGCAAATTCTGAGCACAAAAACAGCGGCTCGGTCCCCAATCGACTGAATAATTGTACGTCCTTTATCTTGATTTGCCTTGATTTAACTTCTWAAATTGATTTTTTTCCTATTTTCATAGTTTTTTAGCAGACTGGGAGATTTCAGGGAGTGCCTCATCACAGTTCTCTCTGTGTTCCAGCCGTTGCTGGTGCCGAGGGCTGATCGAGGGATGGGATTTTTTAACACTCTGCACTGAGTGTGTAGGAACATATGCTTGCAATTCAGCTTCCAATGTTTCTTTTTTTTTTTTTTTTTTTTTTTTTTTTTGGGACTTACCAATCCCATAAGGTTTTCTGTTTGAGCTACAGAATCAGTATTTATAGAAGCAGAGGCTTCCCCAAGTCAATCCAGCCATTTCGGTATCTTCTGATGTTTGCCATGAGCTCAGAACCAACTGAGTTTTTTTTTTTTTTAAGGAAGTGTTCATAAACTGCCAATTCTGAACTGAGCTGTATTACCATTTTTAATTTTACTTCTGGAAGCGTGGATTTTTTATGGCAGAACTGATCAACCCCAATACATATTAAAAAAAAAATAGATTTTTTTTTTAGGGGTTGCATGCTGTAACTATTGAAAAACATCTGAAATTATTCCAGATTATTTCTTTTTTTTCTCGTGGTGCAGTGGAACTGTGACTTTTGGATCACGGCGTGTTGAGAGGTAGAACCAATCTCTTTGAATGAATGGTTAAAATATAAAAACACCATTGAAACACCAAAAATCAATATTTTTTTTTTATCAGGAATACCCCGCTGAGGTTTGTGCTGACCAGGAGGCTGCTGGACATCACCCTGGCTCAGTGGCCAGTGGTGGCTGTGGTCAGTGGCCAGTGTGGTGGTCACTCACAGACCCCTGAGATGCTCACCTGGTTCTGTGTGAGACAAATAAAAGCACTGACCTCCCTTGGAAAGGAGGGGGAATATAAATAATAATATAATATATTATATATAATATAAAGTGTCTTCCCAGCACTGATTTCAAACAGGTTTTCCTGAAGATCACTGAGTTTCTGCAAGTGTTATCTTTGATTTATCATTTCTGTTGTACTTTCCTGAAGATGTTTCACGGTGTCCATCACGTGTCTGGGGGATGCAGAGCAGGAAGATGTCCAGCTGGCATCTCTGTGTCCGGAGTTTTTTGTCCCCACAGCCCTCTGGGGTGCTGGCWGTGGCTGCAGGGTGGCAGGGCATTGTCCCCATGTCACCCATTAGGTGGGTGTCCCTGTCAGGTGGTGACAGGGTCTGGTCCTGGGTCTGGGTTGTCCCTACTCCCACTCATTGCTTCATTTCCCACTGATTTTGGGATCTCTTGGGTTCAGCTTTTGTCCTCCAGGCAGATTCTTCTCTCTGGTGTCGGTTGTAAAACATCGTTTCAGGTCGTTGGGTTTTGATGCACTTGGCTGAARTTGGAAGGAGTTTTTATCCCTCATATTTCTTTCATGGGTAAGTTATTTCTAATTAAATTTCTAAGCAGCAGGTCCTTTTCATAGTACTTGCATTACAAGGATGAGTTTTTGAGTTTTTTAATAATTGAACCTCACAGCCAGTGCAGGATGTTCGTTCACACATTTGCACATTCTTTGTGGTGTCCCCCTCTTTGACCCTTTCCCTTCAGTGCTGTTTTTTACCTCATGTAAATTTCGAAATGATTTTTCTTCWCCCTCCAGGTCTGGTTTCTCTGTGCTGCTTCCAGCAGCCTCTGCTCAGTCCCTKCTGCTCTGGTGGGGACAGGGACAGAGAGTGACTCCAGGTGTGAGCAGGGACAGAGCCCAGAGCCTGTGCAGGACTGAGTTTTATTGTTTGGTCCTTTCTCCTGGCTTTCCCAGATCATTTTGTCCTCCTTGTGACAAAGTTGTGACCACTTTTTATTTCTCRGTGTGAGCATCTCTTCTGTCCTGGCTGACAGATCCTGACTTTCTGCTGTTTTCAGGGAGGGTGGAGAATTGGAGAATTGTAAGCACCCAGCTCCTCTTATTTGAGCAGTGTAAGACACCTCATCCCTTTGAATTGTRTTTTTTCACCTTTCCCAATAGGTTTTGATATTCATTCTTTCTCACTTTTTACAGTAATGTCAGCATTTGACAGCTACATGCAGTAAAAACAGTTTGTTGACTTTTCTGTGAATTACCGTGGCGTAACATAAAAATTCAGAATTTTCTGAACTGTGGAGTGACTCAGGAGCACAAACCTGTTTGGCTTTGAATCCATCCACGTTCTTWAATGATTTTTTTAATGCAGTCCAGTGGCTGGGCGAGTGACAAAATCCTCCTGGGCAATATTTCCACACACAGCAGGGCAAGGAGGTGGTGGYAGTGGTCAGTGGCCACCTGCAAGGGGACACCACGCTTGACCAGCCTGATGGCCTCCAGCAGGGCTTTGGTTGAAATTTTTTAAACATCCAGGCCCCGAGGGTGAGTGCAGAATGGTGTTGAACCTTCACCCAGGACATTGAGTTCTAAGACGTGACTGTTGGCCCAAAGAGTAGGAATTTTTTCTGTAAGGAAAACCAGCAAGGCTTCCCACTCTGCTTTCTTAAATTTTCCTCTCTGCTTGTTGTCAGGAAGTGGAATCACGTGTGAAAAGGAATATATATGCCAGGACATTGTTTCGAGTTGCTGCACAGTGATCAGTCTTGTCTTCTTTCTGGAAGAAATTTGCTATTGGCTCAGCATCTCAGCTGATGTGGTGCTGAGAACCATAACAGAAATTCACAATTCTAAAGAAATTTTACTGTAAAATAAAAAGATGGAAACCCTTTCTGTCTTTTGTGCTTGTGATGTGCTTTTTTTCTTCTTTAATGCTCGCATTAGTGCACCATGTATGTGGCATGTATTTTCTACTTCAGTTCTTTTTTTTTTTTTGCTGGGTGAGCGAGAGAGGTTGTTTTGTTTTTAATCATTTCCCATCTGATTTAAATTTGAAGTAGTCTTTCTGGTTTGGCTCACGTTTAAATTGTAGCAGGAAAAAATTGTGCAACTAGAATAAACTTACTTAACTTTAAACTTTTTTGTGCTAATGAACAGAATGTGATATAACTGCTTCTAACTAGAGCTGAAGCCTTTTTTCCCTTGTCTTGAGTTACTTGGAATATATCTGTAATTCACTGGTTTTCTGCCTTTGTGCTCTCCTTGTGCTGAGCAGTAACAATATTTTCAGAATACTGAGTTTTGCTGCCCTGAGAAAGGTAAAATAAGTGTTTTTCTTCCTCAGGCTGTGTCATTGCAGAGGTGGAAGCACCGAGGGGGCTGTGGCTGTTTGGTTTTGAGTTGTTCAGACTCTGTCACACCCTGGCTCCTGTGGGTGTCAATTTTTACCCCTTTTCTTTTCAATTTTTTTCCCCTTACCCTTTACTTGTCCCTTCTGTTCACTCAGGCGGCATTTAATTTATGMAATTAAATAATGAAATAATAATAAAATAAATAATAAAATAATTAAATATATGAATATATATATAAAAATATATGAATAATATTGTAAATAAATTGATTTATTATCATTTAGTCTCCTCCCCTGGGACTGAAGGTGCATCACTCTTAAAACTGGAACAAGCCCAGCACTGTGAGCGTTCGTTTATTCCCACTCCACTTTTACAAAACACATAAATGGTGTTTTTTACATCAAAGACATTAAATAAATGTCTGTCCTTTACCTGATGCAATTTCACAGCAGTGGATTCAAGTGACTTCAGAGTTTAGACTTTTCTAAATATATCAAGTGGGACCAGGTGCCTGATCTGCTTTAATACCATGTACCTTTTAYTAAGGGTTGATCAGCTGCCATTTCCATTTATATTTCCTGATGTTCTTTCTTGATTCGAGGTTATTTTTAAGTCACCCAGGTCAGGAAGGATATGAGTGGGGTGGAGTGCTGAGGGAAGTGTGGATAATTAATGGAAAACATATTTGAAAGAATTCGAGTTTTGGGAGCTTCCAGAGAAGCGTATTCAAATGTAATTGACTCATTTTGATTAAAAACACTTATCAGAATCAGGCTGCTCCCTTTGCCCTCTTAAAACCCTCTGAATCATGAAAGMATCCAATTAATTATTACTGAGTAATACTGATATCACTGGCAGCATCCAGTTCTGCATGKGTTTTGTGTATAACCTGTACATTACTCACGYCGTGAAAATGTCGGTGCACGTTCATTTTCAGTTGTTATTTGGGAAAATGCAGTGTGTTAAATGTGTTTAAAGCACCAGCAGTTTCCATGACCTCTTTGAGAAAAGCACAAGGCTGCTGCTAAGGTAAAATTATGGAAAGTTTCAGCCTGGAATTGTTGGCACCCTCTCTTGTTTTCAACTTTGGGATTACGATGTGGCACAATAGACTATGTCATAACATTGTTTCTTGGGTGTTTTTTTTGGTTTGTTTTTTTTTTTTTTTTTGTTTGGGTTTTTTTGCTTAAATCCCTCTTGTTAGAATAGATACTCTCCTAGGTCTATCTAAACAGAAGTTATACTCTGGCTAAATTTAAAGTAAGGACTTAAAGGGGAATAACTAATTTAGTGAGATACTTGAAACTCGTTTTGTCAGTGGGGGTGGAGTTAGTTGTTGACAGGGTTTATGTTGAACAAAAGCTGTCTTATAGGATAAATCCTTAGGGCTGCAGCTGTCAGTGGGTACCAAACCCTTTCCTAGCAGAGTCTCAGTGCCTTTCCTGTTCTCCTCGTGTGCCCCTTGCCCTGTGGCTGTTCTGGGTGCACAGGAGTGGAGCTGATCCTGTTTGTGTCCCCAAAGCCACCTCAGTGCCCCGAGCAGCGCCCCTCGCCCGGTCACTCAGGTGTTCAGCGTGCTGGGGCTGGTCAGATCTGCAGTGGTCATCTGGGGCATGGACAGCCTTTGTCCACCCATCTGGGGACACCATCAGCCTTCATCCATCCACCATCTGGGGCACGAAGAACCTTCATCATCCCATCTGGGGGCATGGACAGCCTTCATCATCCACCTTTTGGGGGCACGGAGAGTCTCCATCCACCATCTGGGGTATGAAGAGCCTTCATCCACCATCTGGGGACACCATCAACCTTCATCATCCCATCTCAGGGCATGGAGAGCCTTCATCCACCATCTGGGGTCACCATGAGCCTTCATCATCCCATCTGGGGCATGGAGAGCCTTCATCATCCACCTTTTGGGGGCACGGAGAGCCTTCATCCACCATCTGGGGGCACAGAGAACCTTCATCATCCCATCTGGGGCATGGACAGCCTTCATCCTTCATTATCCCATGTGGGGTCACAGAGAACCTTCATCATCCCATCTCAGGGCATGGAGAGCCTTCATTTATCATCTGTTGGTACAGACAGCCTTCATCCACCATCTGGGGACACTATCAACCTTCATCATCCCATCTGGGGCACGGAAAGCCTTTGTGCACCGTCTGGGGCATGGAGAGCCTTCATCCACCATCTGAGGACACCATCAGTCTTTGTCCACCATCTGGGGGCACAGAGAACCTTCATCATCCACCTTTTGGGGGCAGGGAGAGTCTTCATCCACCATCTGGGGCATGAAGAGCCTTCATCTACCATCTGGGGACACCATCAACCTTCGTCATCCCATCTGGAGCACGGAAAGCCTTTGTCCACCATCTGGGGCATGGACAACCTTCATCATCCCATCTCAGAGCATGGAGAGCCTTCATCCACCATCTGAGGATATCATCAGCCTTCATCCACCATCTGGGGGCACAGAGAACCTTCATCATCCCATCTGGGGACACCGTCAGCCTTTGTCCACCCATCTGGGGGCATGGACAGCCTTCATTTATCATCTGGGGGCACACAGAGCACCGTCTGGGCACAGAGAACCTTCACCATCCCATCTGGGGACACCATGAGCCTTCATCATCCCATCTGGAACATGGAGAGCCTTCACCCACCCATTGGGGGCATGGAGAACCTTCATCATCCCATCTGGGGCATGGACAGCCTTCATCATCCACCTTTTGGGGTCACGGAGAGCCTTCATCCACCATCTGGGGACACTGTCAGCCTTCATCATCCCATGTAAGGGCACAGAGAACCTTCATCATCCCATCTGGGGCATGGAGAACCTTTGTCCACCATCTGGGGCGTGGAGAGCTTTGTTTATCATCAGGGGACACCGTCAGCCTTCATCCACCATCTGGGGCACAGAGAACCTTCATCATCCATCTTTTGGAGGCACAGAGAACCTTCATCCCATCTGGGGGCACAGAGAGCCTTCATCATCGCATCTGGGGACACTATCAGTCTTCATCATCCCATCTAGGGGCATTGAGAACCTTTGTCCACCATCTGGGGCATGGACAGCCTTCATCCTTCATCATCCACCATCTGGGGTACAGAGAGCCTTCCTCATCCCATCTGGGGTCACCGTCAGCCTTCATCATCCCATCTGGGATGATGGGATCCCATCCCTTTATCCACCATCTGGGGCCACAGAGAACCTTCATCATCCATCTGGGGCATGGACAGCCTTCATCCTTCATCATCCCATCTGGGACACAGAGAACCTTCATCCACTATTTTGGGGTACAGACMGCCTTCGTCTGTCATCTGGAGGGGGACAAGCTTCATCCACCATCTGGGGGTACAGAGAACCTTCCTCATCCCATCTGGGGTCACCATCAATCTTCATCATCCCATCTGGGGCATGGAGAGCCTTCATCATCCACCTTTTGGGGGCACGGAGAACCTTCATCATCCCATCTAGGGCATGGAGAGCTTCATTTATCATCTGGGGACACCGTCAGCCTTCATCCACCATCTGGGCCACAGAGAACCTTCATCATCCCATCTGGGGACACCATCAGCCTTCATCCACCATGTTGGGGTACAGACAACCTTCATCTGTTATCTGGGGGCATGGAGAACCTTTGTCCACCTTCTGGGGTCATCATTAGCCTTCATCATCCCATCTGGACACACAGCCATCCTTCACCCACCCCAGAGCCCCCCGTTTGCTGCTCAGGGAAGCTGAACCACCCCGCGCCGCCTGTGGAATGACCAGAAATTGGGGGCTGTGGGCGTTGGAGAGCTGGGCATCGCTTCTGTGCCGAGCGTGGGCAGGGCAGGGATGCAGCAGACAGCCCAGATTGCATCTCGTGGAGGTGTTGGCACCTTGGGGATAACAAACACACAGCAGACAGCACAGTCCCCGGYACCGGCRGCACCGAGCTGCACATTTKYTGTGATTTYTYTTGTTGGTGTTTACATTGGAAGATGCTCTGAGGATGTCATTAAGCCTAGAAGTTGAAATATTTGTTTTTAAAAAATTACGTTGAATTTTTCTTGAGTAAGCAKCACTGGCCTAATTTTAGGATTGCATTGGGTCACTTCAGGGTGTTTCTGGAGCTGGAGAATGCTGGGGTCTGTAGGTGAATTAAAGTGTTCCAAACGTGGCATTTTGTATGTTATTAAATATTACATAAAAGTTAATATATTTTGTGTTATTACATATTAAATACATTAATTTTTAGAGGACRGCAGAATATCCCAAAGTTTTGGAAAATTTCTAATTTAAGTTTCCAAAATAAGGCTGCTGAACCCTCCCTCATCACCTGGAAGAGCTTCTTCTCGCAGTCCTGCAATGTAATTTCTAAATGTGCTCAGTTAAATGTATTTTATGTGGTTTACCCATATAAMTCCTATCATCAAGGCCTTGCAAATGGGGTAGGAGTAATTCTTTTTTACTATACTTGTCCCATCACAGGCTCAACGTTGCCCTGTGCTTTTTCTGTTTCTACATAACTTCCACATCCCTAACACAGGTGTTTTACARACACAGGTGATGTAAAAACAATACYTGCACATGTCCTGTAGGGTTGGCTGCYTCACTAGCAGGCCAGAATTTCTGGTTTTCCAGAATCAGGTGACAACCAGC
>NW_026623883.1:302414-309472 GCF_030028575.1 Malurus melanocephalus | reverse complement strand
AAGATACACAATAATTTCAGAGTGAGAGGAGACATCAATTTTCAGGGAAAATCAGTTTTCCTGTGGTGTGTGTGATACATTTATTTTTTCTTCTACAGGCAAAATCCACAGAAATTTTTTTTTCAGAGGTAGTAGATAAAAACTTTAGCCCTTAGCAATAATGTGATTTCTGTCCTTTGTACCAAATAAAGAATAGCTTAAGTGTTGTTCAAGTATTTTTTTTTGAGTTTTTACTGCTGCTCCTCACTCCTGCACACAGGACATTGCAAACTCTGAAAGGGGAGCACAGAGCCCTTTGCACTCAGGGGCAGCTTTGCCACTCATTTCAGTGACTATAAGGTTTCAGAAGGCTGGTGGCCACAATTCAGCCAGTGGGAATTAAAAACATCCACTATCCTTAATTATTCCAGCGCTGTCGGATATCGAGTGTTGCACATYGAAAATCTTCATCCCAACCCTCCATCCAGCGGTGTAAATAGCTGTATTTGGATTACTGACCTTCTCAGCAGGACACAGTGTGTTTTTCCTGYACACAAGCCCCAAATTAAGCTGGGACATCTGTCACTTTGTGAGCTGCAGCATGGCCTGCAGCTGGTTTTGTTAGGGCTGTGCTGTATCACTCCTTGAGCGGAGTGACATTATCACCACATTGCTCCAGGAGAACTGTGAGCGAGTTGTTCTCCAGCATCTCACATTTACATGGYAGGCTTTTAGCTGGAGCAATGGCACAGACCAGCACTTGGGAAATTTAAAGAATTATCTGATATAAATATTTACAAGAGATGGGTTTCCCTGGTAACTTGAAACATCTAAAAGGCAAACCTTTAAAAATGTGGAGAGCTGTGGCACGTCTCTTAGTGTTAAGATTTGTTCAACYACTCAAGCTGCTGTTGTACTAGAAAATCATGGGGTTTTTTTAGATGATTGGGAAATAAACTWGATTAGTTGTACTGCAAGGAAAAAWTAGGTTCWTATCTCTCACAARAAGAATAATCTCCTTGCAGCACTSGTAGTGCAAGGAAAATATTTGCCTGCTGTGTTTGGTAATAGCACGTGCCTTAAGTAAAAAATTATTAGAAAGAGACTAACTCTGGCATCTCATTCACAGAGYAGCCACTGAAACCAGCCACTAAAAGTTGTGATTTTCCAATTTTATGGCCCATTTTTGGGAACATTCTTCTCTTCCCCCATTCTCTGGATGATTTAAGGACTAGCAAGTGGCTGTGGCTACAGAGAGAGTAGCAGGTGGCTAATTTGAGACAGGAGAGCAGCACCTGTGACCACACCTTGTGGCTACCCACCATAGCTCTCTTCTGTCTGTACACAAATTACTTTATGACCCTGTTCTATGTGTGGTTTTACTCAGCAATTCTGCAGAGACAACTGCAGCTTTTGTTCACGGAGCCAGCAATGTTCTGTCGTAAAAAAGGGTGTGGGAGAATAAACACGGTCCCGTGGGTCTTGTCAGCCGGGTTTAAAGTGGTTTTCCTGCTGTTGGATTGGACYCAGAGTTCTTCGAGGTGGAGGGTGAGAAAAAGCCCTCTCACCGCAGAGTCACCCTGGAGCTGTTTGCTTAGAGCAGCTCGTTCCCAGGGCCACGCTGGACACTGGCTCTGCCCAGGTTTTGGGGTGAAGGTTGTTCTTGGGGGTGTTTTTCAGCCCTGTAGATCTCTTTGCATGCCCCCTGCCTCCCCCTCAGCAGACAGGGAATAAAGGTTTAATTCCCAAATTGCCCAGACTGGAGCAGCCCCTTTGCTTTGGGCCAGTTCTCTGTAGCTGAATCCACAGAACCTCCCCACAAATTTGATGGAAATTCGTCTGCATGTGATGACGGTGATGGGAATGTCATTTTGCAGCTAAAACTCAGCTGAAAGTGTTCTCCCTCTTCTCATTTTTCTCTCTYACTGTGTCTGGCTTCACCATTTGTGTTTTTATAGCAGGCAAGCAAATCATGGGATTTTTATGCCACCTTTCTTTCTTTTTTTTTTCTTTTACATGGGAATACAAAACTGTGATGATACAAAACAGTATGTTTCCTCAGTTTTGTTCAAAACGTGCAGTTTGAAATGTCTGTCTTTAGTTACCAAAAGCACTTTTGCATTGTTTTGTCTTTGGAAAAGGTAATTTTAGGAGCACGACAGAGATGGCTTYGCAAGTTTCTTTTTCCTCTCTAAGAAACCCGAACGAGGTTATCTTTCTGACACCATGTCAGGCAGTAGGATGGCAATCTCCATAATTACTACAACTCCTGCAGCAGTAGTAGTATCCCATTTTAGACAGCTAATAGAACAAGGGGGTTTATTAATGTTTTACATTACAAAAGTTAGAGAGGWGGTGCCAGAAATAGAAGTGTCAGAATGAAGTCAAGAAGGGGGGGAATCCAGGGAGGGTGTCCCGGCCTGCTGCTCGTCAGCATTTTGGAAATATTGTGGGGGTTCAGAGTGCACAGATGTGCTGCCTCTCACCTCTCCTGGCTTGTCCTGGGTGCTCCTGCCCATCCCAAACTCACACCTGGGGTGAGGACACCTGCTAAAGGCACAGGTGGGTCTTTGTGGGACGAGCTGCTCCATCACAGTCCATTCAGTCAACACAAAGTGCTTTATTTTGGTTTTGATTTTGGGTTTCTAAATAATTCTGGATATGAAGAAGCATTGAAACTTCCTTTAGGATAGAAAGATTTTGGGTTTTTAACCTGTCATCGCCCCCACCCCCTCCCTTGCCCAACTCTTGTGTAAATCAAAGCAGAGGATTTCTGTAGTATTTTTACTCTTGTTACAAATACTCTTTAAGAAAAGATGACTTCAGGAATATTTTATCTGTTGCTGCAGAGAAAAAGATGTTTTCAGCAAGGAAGAGATCGAGGCTTTTAACTGACCAGGAAGCTGCAGCTGAATTCCTACTGTATTTTTTACATTATGCCCTGCATGCCTGCTAATGCAGAAAATTATGTTCTTTATGGTTTCCTTTCCTTCTTATCAGCAGCAAAACTGGATGGCTTTTCCATTCTTACAYACTGCTCTGTGTGTCTCTGCCTCTGAAAAGGGTAATTTTCATGTGGGCTACAAAGCCCTGAAAAATGAGAGCATTTTGGGAAGAGAAATTGAATTTCTGACATAGTCTTCCCACCATRCATTCCAGTGAGTTAAGGACAAAAAAAAAACCAACAGGAACTGTTTGTATTYAGATGCAGCTCTGAGTGATAAACGTCTTCTCAGACATTTGGATGGGAACTGATGGGTTAAAGATGAGTATTTAAGAAAAAAAAAATACCAGTTTTGGTTAAAATGAAAAGAAAAAAGAGGCAATGTGCTTTGCTTGACAGGAAGAGGGATTTCGGTTAAAACCGAGACTTTTATGTGCAAATGGAAAAAAGAAATGTGAAGCAAATTGAATTTTGACGTTTGCCTTGTGAATACTTCTTTGATCATTCAGGTTT
Organism: Malurus melanocephalus; assembly: GCF_030028575.1. Lineage (NCBI taxonomy): Eukaryota > Metazoa > Chordata > Aves > Passeriformes > Maluridae > Malurus > Malurus melanocephalus. The sequence goes on along the minus strand of NW_026623883.1, from coordinate 306,036 downwards.
GCTATTACATGACATAAAAGATGTGAATCTTAAATATAGTTCATCAAAACTCGAGTAGAAGGACAGAAATCACAACTTGTAAAACTTGATATTGGGAGCAGTAAAAGAAGGTGCAAGAGCATTTCCCYCAATTGTTTGTGCCCAAGCTGAAGCTGGTTTCACTGCACTCCTTAATTTACTGCTCTACATTCTCCAGCAATTTKTTGTGAAAAGCCCTGTGAACAAACACAGCGGAAAGCAGAGCTTTGAAAGTTTCTCTGATTGCATGGCAAGTTCAAGACCTAATGAACTGCAATTGTCAAGCTGGCAAGAAATAGTAAAATTGGCCTTTTTCCTGCCACCCAGGAGAGATGAGGATGCTGCTCTGCACTTCTCAAGCCAGGGCTTCGCAGGATTTATTGTAGAAGAGCAACAATGGGAAGGCTTTCCTGCTCAAAGATGATGTCCCCAGGGAGCCCACAATCTCTGTGTTTATTCAGGTTAGCTGGAGAAAGCTCTTGCTGCTGGGGACGTGTATTGACACAGAAAGCAAAATYTGAGGTTGCATAAGAAGGGGAAACATAAAATATTCTCTTTGTGGAAAAYGAACAGAAAATCCCATTGTTCTGCATACAATTTACTTTCTTCTGGGAGGGTGAAAGTGATGCCTGTGCTTTTCTGCCCTCACTTTGTCAACCATTGTGTAACTCTGTCCTCTCCAGAATGGTGCTGCCCRCTCAGGGTTACTCTCGGTTGTCACTGTCACCGTGCCTTGCAGGGAGGTGACATCTGACCAGTGTGTGCATGCTCTGAGGGTCTCAAGTCCTCAAATCCCCAGTGTGTGCACAGCAGGGTCAGGCTCTGCTCTGGCAATTTACTTTACCCTAAGTAAATTACCTCCTGTACAAACTCTGCTGTTTGATTAATAGTGGTGGAATGACAAGTGTTGTTAAACCCAGAGCATTCTCCACCAGTTTGTCGGGGAACAGAAATCCAGGTGTTCTCTAAAAGATGTGAAATGTTTCTGTCCCCTTTTCAGAGAATRTAATTGTTGAATTACTTAAAAAGGAATTTTAAGTTTACTTTTTWAAAAGGAATTTTTAAAAAGTAAATTTTAAGTTTCTGTCCTTTGCTATATGGTGACACTAATTTGGGTGAATATTAGGAATATTGTCTCTGTGTGTAAAGTACTTCACACCGAATAAACTTCAAACTAAATGAACTTCAAAATCTGTGTTGCTAATCTGTTGAGTGTAGCACAGTTAATATGATTGGAGAGATATTWGTAAAAACCTGAAAAGAACACATGTACTGTAGTTCCCATTGGGTAAATTGATGAAAACTGAATGTATGATTAAGTGGGTCTTTGACAGTAAATATTATAAAATGTAGATTCTATCTGTTACACTACTGTTTCTACAGCCTGGAGATAATTATATTTGACATAAAGCGTGGACACATTTCAGCAATTTTTCCAGMCAGATTATGAAAACTAAATTTTCAGCTTGCAATTCAGTTCTTGCCCCTCACATAAAATATTGTGACTGTGAACCTGGTCAGTGTGAGACTTTAGTTCATATCTGCAAGGTGGGATGGCATGTCCAAACCTTGTCAACAGTTAAGGAAATTTCTGTGAAGCCTTGTACAAAACCGGGGGTTGAAAATGGACACTCACAAGTCCTGGGGATTAGGAAAGGACTGCGATATGACTGAATCATCTTAACTGTTGCTTGGCCAAGGCGAGGTGCATTGGTTTCTCTTTCTTTGGGCGTTTTTGCTTCATTTTGGGATTTTTTTTTTTTTTGTTGGCTTGTTAGTTTTGGTTGTTTGGTTTTTTCGTTGCAAACTTGGGGAATTCTGAGGACAGTAGATTCGAGGTTGTGTGCAGAAAAGCCGTGGAAATTTCACCCAAATTTCTTGTTGGGTGGGACAGGGCAGGACGCAGTCACTTCATGATCTTCATGCCCTGAGGTGAGGTCAGTGTTTTACCTCCCTTTGCATCTGAGTGAACCCCATCTCCTCAGGGGGTTGGTGCAATTCCAAACCATTCCTGGACCATTCCAGACCATTCCCTGGGGGTCTGCAATGTCCAGATATGACTGAGAGAGGCATTGCAGGCYCCCTAAATGGGAACTTTCCTGCTGACAGTCCTTAAGGGTGAGGTTCGACATGTGATTTTAATGAAGAGCTTGTTTCTCTGTGCTCAGCTCTCTGACTCCTGCAATGTCCTTCCCTGCCCTCCTGGGTCTGGTCCAGGTGGGCAGAGCACTCAGGGCTCCTCTGGGGTGCTGTGAGTACATGAGAGGTGGGGCTCGAGAATTCTGGTGTTGCAATAACCTTCTTTTGCTCAAAACCAGCGTCTGTCACTTTTCTTGCCATTTTTTTTTTTTACAAGGTTATAATGAGGCTCCAACCCCTCAGGGCTGCTTAACCCATGAGTGKGTCTGTTACAGAGGATGGTGCCAACAAAAGGACATTTTTCCAAGCCATAAAAATCATTCAGATCTCATAAAAACCTTGTGTTTGGCTCTTTGCAGTGGTCTTTGATTTTCCATCAGAGCCCTGGTGCTGGTGTGTGATTGTACCAGTCTTGCCCCTCATCTCACAGAAAACTGCAGTTGCCTGAAATTTCAAGTGTTTGGTTTTTTTYCCCCCGAAAATGTTTATAGATAGAAATTATTATATATAACAGGGATGTAACAAGGTCTAAGATGTGCTGACTTCTTATTCTTGCCTCCCTATCGTGTGTTGGCTCACTTCAGGGAGTGAAGCTCTGTTTATAGCAGTCTTGAGTTGAACTCTTTTACAGCAGATCTATATTTGGGCATCTTTGCACATATCCTTGTGTCTAAAATGGGCACCATAATTCTTACCTTGTAGAGGAGTTCGAAGATTACTTAGTGTCTGCAAAGAGCTTTGAAAATGTCAAATCCTGTGTTTGCATATTTTCAGAATATAATTAGAAGAGAGWCAATTAATCTTCTTTCTGTAAATTAATACTTCAAAACTACTTGCTCTATAGAAATTGTTTATGTGAATGGTTTGGGGTAGATTAATCTTTTTTCCTTTTTATTTTTGGTACATATGTGATGGTGTTCGCTGAGGAACCCAGGCTTCACTCTGGCAGTGCACAGCGTAGGGATGCAATCTACAAAAACCCAGGCTCTTCAAATAATTTAATTATTTACCTGCCTGCTCATTCTTTACAATGGACCTGTATGTTGTCAGCAGTGAGGGAGATTTATTACCTACAACAATTTAACTTGGGCTCAGGAGGGCTTTTCATTACCCTCAATGTTAGGATTGATGAAGGAGGGTCTGTCTCTCATCTTGATCCTGCATGTTTGATGCAGGAGCTCTCCAGAGAGATTTTCCTGGCCCGTATTACATAAGTAATCAGAATAGAAGGTTATRAATGTTCCTTCTGGCCTTTAAAGTCTGATCTTTTAATTAGAATACAGGGGTGCAGACCAAATGCTAAGGTTTGTGTCTGATTTGTTGTGGAGGAGCCCTGCAGCACAGTCAGGTTTCAGAGGAAAAGGCTGGACAGCTCTGGCTGCTGCTTGGACAAGGAGGGGAAGGCTGTCAGTACGTGGAGAAAGGTTAAGGTTGTGACAAATGGTGAACAAATGAGACAGGGTAA
>NW_026623883.1:275037-302344 GCF_030028575.1 Malurus melanocephalus | reverse complement strand
AAAAAAAAAAAAAAAGAGCAAAACATGGGAAGTTTTAAGTCCTGAAAAATATTTAACCCTGACACTGATTGCAGTACTCCCTTTGGTCTCTTTCTGTCTGTGTCCCCTACCCGTCCTTTCTGTCTCAGTTTGAACATCACATTTTTCTACTATCTATTTGTAATCACATTTATCTACTATCTGTATTTGTAATATTTTGATTGTATTGTGCTCAGTACACGGTGAGCTGTGGTCTTGGTTTACTTCAGCTGTGCCATGAGAAAGTACCAAGACTTGGACCAAGTTGACTGTTCACTCCTTCCAGTTTGACCCAAAGGGAAGCTGCTGAGACCCTGAAATGGGACTGTGCCCCCAGCCTTGCTGCTGGGTTAGGTCGTCAGTAGGGAATTTGGGATTTCTGTCCTCCTTTCCCATCCTTTGCACTCCAAAAGTTTCACTGCCGTGGTCCACGCAGGTACCTGCCCCTTTGTTGAACTCTCTGCATGAACGGGTGTGCCCTGAAAATSTCTCAAATTACCACTGAAAACTAAGGCTTTGCAAAACACTGATTTTGCTTTTGCCAGCAAAAGGAATATGTTACAAAAAACCCAGCACTGGGAGGGATGAGAGGCAACAAGTGGTCGCTAAAATGAAGATGTTTAATTGGTGAGTGTGACCTGCAGCTSTGAGTGTCCTGTCGTTCTCCCAGTGCTTGGGAAGGTCAGAATCCTGAAAATGGGGCTGAGGGCACAGAGTGACGAGCAAAGAATACCTGCGTACACCATCAGCAATTCCATCTCTTGTCGCAGGCGGGATGCATTTGGCTGGAGTTTGGCTTTGTTGGAATTGTTGCCTTTGTAGGAATTACTCTTCACTTTTCAGGAATCCAGTGTGTAGGGGTGTCCTGAGGGCACACCTCCTGCATCAGTCACCTGGGGGAATGCAAGGCAGCGATGTGTCAGTGCTGGGAGCYCTGGTTCCTGTGGGCAGGCAGCTCCCTGGAACCAAGTGGAACCTTTTTTTGAGGTTTCTGTCAGGAAATTCCCACTGGATTGTGTGAAATGCGCTTTGAGATGATGGCACCCGTGTTCAGTTTATTATCAGTGAAYAATTTAGCTGCGCTTGCTGTGTTGCATCCATTCCTGCAGGTTTTACTTGGCGAAATTTCCTTTTCCGTGGCAGAGTTTTTCCCTGTTGATAAACTGCTGCTGAAGTACAAATGGTCTGCATTGAAAATAGAGCAGATGGGGCTGTATTAGCCTGATTCTCTCATCCATGAAAACAAATGCTATAACCATTGTAATTTGGTGTAATTTCAATGCAAGTCAACAAAGTTGCAGGAGAATTTAGGTCCTCAGTGACCTGTGTGCATTTCTTGATTTCTGTTCTCTATGCAAGTTGGGTATGGTATTTTCTAATTGACAGAGTAAGGGTTTGTAATACATTTATGTGTAATCTCTCTAATTTGAAAACTGTTGATTACATAATTAAATATAATTACCTCAGTTGTTCTTGGCCAGACAATAYTTGCAGGATGCCTCAGGAAAGCAATTCCCTTTCAGATGCCAGAATAGATTTTATGGAACAGGTTGGAACTCGATATTAATTCAATATTGGTTAAAGAAAGGAGACATAAAGCCATTTCATCCACCATCCAGTGCACAGTAGTTTGTCCACTTTTGTCCAGTTTGAAGCTAAACYTGGAAGGGACACTACAGCCCATCTCTGAATTTCCTCAGTGTGGCAGATCCAAATCAGTACCTGGTAATGTGTCCTTGGCAGATAAAAATCCAATTCTTATTTACCTCTAGATATTTTTTGTCTATAGTTCTGTTCARTATCAGATTTCTACCTACCAGGGATGATGATGCAACACCAAAATGATAAAAAAAACCCCTTAATCCCCAGATGTCACCAGAAAGAAACACAGAACCTGAAATACTCCAGTGTGTCTCTGCCAGGCTTGCAAATTACTTCTTTATTTTTTTAAAGAATCAAAATCAAACCCAAAATCAGCAAGAAAAAACCCAGAAAACTTGTGAGAGCCAGCTCTTCATGATGTTACCAGTGCATCTCATTTATAAGCAGGCACAAAGCAATCTGAGGGATTTAGAAGACTCAGATAGCAGCAAGGGAAGTTTTGATGAGCTCCTGTAGGACTGYGAGAAAATCTTCAGTCCCACTGCTCTAATTACCTGTGCCACATGGTGACCATGAGGGCATGCTGGGGAAGGCATCAATTCAATATTTATTTTGCTTTTCCCTTCCCTCTCCTCTGAAATGACTTTCCAGTTATTTTTAGCTTCAGGACTTATTGCATTCCAAATATGTGATTTCTGTGTGTTTGYTAGCCCACAAATTCTGTGCAGTGAACTCTCTCTACTCTCCCTGCACATCAGTGCCACTTCTCTTGTCACAGAGCAACACCAGACTGTCAATCACCAGTTCCATGAAGAACCACTTTCTTCTGTTTGTTCTGAAGCTGTTTTCTCTGACCTTTGTTTAATAGATTTTATATTTTTCAATTGGAAAATAAATAGGTYTGTGTAACCCTATTCATCCATTTCATAAAACCCCCAATTTCACAGGGGGTTTCACAGCTGTTCCTTTCATAGAATCACAGGRTAGTTTGGTGGAAAGGGACCTTYTSARRGTTTCATAATGCAGCCCTCCCTGCAATGAGCTGTGACAYCTTCACCCTGATCAGGTGGCTCAGAGYCCTGTCCAGCCTGGCCTTGGGTTCTCCAGGGATGGGGCATCCCCTCCTCCTGGGCAGTCTGTATCAAGGCCCCATCATCAGCCTTATGGTAAAATACTCCTTCCTTATATCCCGTCTGAACTGGGCTCCTCCAGTCTCAAACCATCACCCCTGAAGGGTCCCAGATTAAGCTTTTACTTACCCAGCTGGGACAAACTGAAGCCTTTCCACACCATTTTTGTGTTTTCCTGAGCCATGCCCAATTTATATTGATCTTTCTGCAATGGGGGATCCAAAAGTACTCACAGTATTCAGGATGTTTCACAGTGTAACAACCTTGTACACTTTGTTCTGATTTTTTCCCAGTTGTCTCCATACTCTAATTTACTTTTTTTTTTTGCCTTTCTGAACATTGGGATGGAGTTTTCATGGAACTTTTCCTAGGATTTTGCTCCTGCGAGATAATATAATCACAAAGCTTGAAATGTTTCTCCTCACATGTGTCACTTTGTGTGTGTGCACAATTAATTTTGTCTGCCATCTCTGTGTCCAGCAACCTGGGCCTGTTGAAGTTCTTAAGAATAGATTTTCTTCATGACTAGATTAAATAATTTACAAACTTTGTCATCCTTTGTAATGCCTGTCTCAGTCCTCAACACGGTTTCCTGAGGAAGTCCTTCTTTGATGACTTTGTTTCATTGTAAGAACTGACAGATAGTCCAATATTACGGCTCTGTTTTGATCAGATTTTTTTTTCTTTTGCTTTTTTTTTTTTTTTTATCTGTTTGTGGAGGGATGTTTTTCTCCTAAGTCCTGGATGCTTAAGCATTTCCCTAAATATCTGTCAAAATCATTTTGAAAGCCTTTTCTTCACAATCCAGATGCTTGATGACCCTTCTGAGAGCTCCTCTKGGTTTACAGGTGATGCCATCCTTTCACAAAAACCATCTGACTCTTCCCAAGTATATCGTATTAATTCTGATGTCCACTAATCCTGTTCTCATTATAGCTTCTGCTAATTGGTGTGATACAAGCATGAAGTGTGTTGGCTCAGTAGGTCTCCCTGGAAACTTTGAAATGATTTCTTAGTCCTGTCGTTGTTCCATTCTCATGCTAATTTAACAACAATGGGCTGCGGATTTCCTGCCAGCGTTAGTGGCACAGCAACTCCCAATTTGTGGGAATCTTCCCCTGGCTGAAGGCACAGCACTGTCCCTGCCTCCCACCAGCACACTGCTGACAGAACCACGGAATCACAGGATGCTTTGGGTTGAAGGGACRTTAAAGATCTCCCATCCCACCCCTATGCAAACAGTCCCATGAGGGATTGCTGCCCTCTACCCCAAACATTTCCCTCACCTCCATACCTTCATTCTTTCCCATGTGTTCCTTCTAGAGATACCACCTTCTTCCTGACACTTTCCTTCTTTGTCTTCCCCTTCCCCAGGATGTAAGAAATACAGAATGTACAGTTTTGTTTTGTTTTTGAGAAGCTGGGCAAAATACTGTCAGTAGAACACATCTGGAAACTTCACGAGTTAATGTGTCCTTGAATAGCATAARCTGCTTTGATTTAGACTGCAGTTTGCTGCTTTCCCTTCTGGGATTACTGAGGAGTTTTCAGTGGCTGCAGTGATGATTGTTCTCTTTTGCTCAGTAATTCACTTGCATTTCAGGTTACACACGGGCTCCCAGGTTCTGAAATGAAAATGTCTTTAGAAGTCAAGAACAAGAAATATTTTTAGCTTGTCATGTTAAATTTTAATTAATCACCTCTGCCACCTTTTTCATCATCAAAGGTTTGCAACGTGCCCTTGCAAACATCAGGTAGTGAATATAAGCCTTAAATACACGGCAAATGATTGAGCTTCCTCATGTCTCACATTGAAGGCAGGCTTTTGTTAGGGCTCTTAATGTTTTGGTAGCAATCTTTGCACACAGTTAAATTTTTCACCATTGCTTTTCATCTCTTGTTTCTGTTCTTATCARTATTGATTCCTGGAATTTTCTTTTTGACTTACTCTCATTGTCCAGGCTTGAATAATTAAACCAAGTTTGCAATAAATCAGTGTAAAATCAGGAAATAGCAATTAATAAGATCATGGAACATGTCAGGTTCAAAATTATAATTTTTTTGTATATTTTCATGTTTTGTAAGGAAGGCTCAGGGAAGAGCAGTTCATGGGCATCTATTTTCACACCACACGCACCATTTGCAAGCCCACCGTGCAGCACAATTTGGTGTCACCTGGTGTCCCTTGGAACATGATTTACATGATTTACCAAAGCACTGTTGACACTTGTATCATTTCCCCATATGAGCTTTGCCTTCTGGACAGTCAAAGTGACCARATTTACGAGGAGGTGAAGGCAGGAGCTTGCAGTGGAATTGTCAAGTGCTGTTGCTTGGGGTAGCAGCTCCTCTACCTGTAACAGGTACCAGCACCTCTGTGGGATCCTTGTTCTTCTGAGCCCCTCAGTGCTTCAGTCTCGGGGTGTTTGAGGCATCACCACTAATTGACCTCCATGGTCTTAAAAGTACAGTTTCTGCTACAGGGCATATATCACCTGGGTTGATTTTTTGTTGGTATGGAGTTTTTTTTTTTGATTGGTTTTTGGGTTTTGTGGGTTTGCTTTGTGTGCGGGTTTTGCTTGTTTGTTGTGAGTTTTTTGTTGGTGAGAGCTTGACTGATTTTTTTGCAATCAGAACAATATTTTTTTCCCCTCTGAAGGGGAAATATGGGCAACTTTGAAGCTTTTGCTGTCTTAATTCAAGTACTGCCATAATTTGGGCAGTTTTATAAGGGCAGAGTTATGTTGAGAGCTGCTGGGAGCCCAGCTCTGGTGCAGGATTTCCTTCAGCTGGAGTCTGGGTCTGGCTCCAGGCTTGTCTTTTCAGCAGGAGCCCCTCAGCTCCTCCCTTTGCTTCTTTTCACTGCAGGAAGAAGCTCTGCTTAGGTTTTGTACCCCAGGTAGGAGGCAGAGGAGTGAGACACAACTCTTGATATGCCCTAAGTGTTCTTTCCTTGGCTGTCACTGACACTTTCATACTCATATTCATAATCAGATTCTTTGCTCATTTTTAAATGAGCAGGATACCTGAAACTTTCCCTCCTCCYTTTTCTCAGGCTTTACCTTGGTGAACTCTGCCAAGGATGTTTTCATTCCAATGAAGGCTTGCCATTTTGCTTGCGTGCACTTGAATACAGAAAAAAACACCTTAAAATGAAATAACTGAATTTGTTTAGTACCAACAATCAGATCGTTCATATTGCCTTTCATGACTATMGTGATTTTCAGAATAAACAAAACCAACAAAATAGTCCACCTGAACCTCAGGCTGAAGCACAAGTGACTTCCTGATATACAACAGGCATGATAACAATGCTGATGAGGGTATTTGATGTAAATATGTGCTACAGTGCTTAAATATTTACTGTTTTCCCTTCAGGAGACTGATGGTGTGAATGCAGAAGGGTGTTTTTTACCTGTACTGTGCAGCAGTGATATGGAAGCTGAACTGTTTAGCATTGAATGGCAGTGCTAAAATTATATTGTCTCTGTGTAATTATATCTACAGGCCCACTSACATACATCATTTACTGGAGAACGTTATAGTGCATCACAGAWACCATCTTATTTTCTTGTAGTAAAWTAGTTCTTCAAATGAGCAACTTTCATTTTGAAAAAAAGAATTCGAAGATGACTTTGAGATTCTTTTTAGAGGTGTGTTATGATATTTTTCTCACACGTTGCTTGCTCTGCAGTCGACTATTTCTGGATAAATGAAGTGAGAGTTGATACTGATGCTTGAGCACAATCTGCCTGTTTGAGGGGGTGACAGATGTAGGTGATTGCAAAACAAATGCCTTCTATGATTTAGCTTTAGTTGCTGCTGGGTCCAGAGCTGCTGTGGTAGCCCTCTAAGTTTGTTGAAATGCCTGCATTTTCCTGGTCTCRCTGTGTGTGTTCCTGGCGTGCCTGTCACCATGGTGACTGCACACCTCTGAGTTTAAATTCTGCCACATGAGATCACTGCAAGTCTTGCTCCAGAGAGGTCTGAGTTGCTGCACTTCGAAAGCAGCGAGGACTGTGATATTGTCTCTCCCTTTAACTCGAATCCCCACACAATGGGATTAAATCCAGTGCTTGTCTGCGCTTGTGTCTTTATTCTAATTTTACATGTAACAGCTTTATGAAACGCAAATAACTTGTTACATAATATGCAGTGCTGAACAGTGTGATTTATCCTTAAATATGCTTTTTAAAATAGACTATACCACTCCATAAACAGAGCACATTTGTGTGTAATCTTGCTGCACTTTTCACTGTGCTGTARGTTATTTTCAACTGCACTGTATTGTTGTAAAAGTTTTTATCTTTCACTGCTGTGGAGAATCCCATGGATCTGATTAAATGAGTTTTTTTTCTATTCATGGCATTCAGTTTAAGTGATATGCTCTGTTGAAACTCCACAGTTTTATACTATTGTCTTTTTACTAATTTTTTAATCCTTATTTGTACTCTGGAATTGTTTTTTTCCTGAAATTTAGCATATCTGAGCCTGAACTTGCTTTAGTTAAAGCCTGTTAAATGTGAATGCAGCTTCTGGTTTGGCCTCATTTCTGCGTTTGTCTGAAATCCTACAGTGGTGGTGGTCTTCTGCATGAGAAGTGTTTTGTATATTTCTAGTGATGTTTAGCAAATTAATACAATTCACAAGTGAATAGTTTTCTCTTTGTGGAGTGCCTTTTTTTTTGTACTCAAGTTACCCAAAAAGAAGCCAAAYGTATGAATGCTCAAGTTTGGCTGTTTGACCCCAGACAGGAATTTCTGCTCCCTATTCACAGGTGTGGAGGTGGAAGAGGGATGGAGGTGTTCTGGGTAGTGAGGAAAATGAAGTAATCCAGGGAATTCCAGATCATTCCAATTCATTAGAATTGCCCCTGAATTACCTCAGACCCAAACCCCAGATGTTTTTATACATGGGCAGGGGCCCGTCGCTGATCCTGCTGCCTGTGAAACATCTGGATCTAAAAGGATGCATTTTAGGCATCTGTGAAAATTACAAGTGTGTTTTTAGGTAGGATATTTTCTGACMTGTTTTCATCTGAGCTGGGAGAATCCTTTCTGGTGCCTGTCTGTAAGTTGGCATCCAAGCTATGCGAAATAAAGTTGTAAATAACCATCCCTGTGAAATGGGAGTTAAGGTCAATAACATGTGGCTCTCCCCTCTCCACTGGATCATACAGTGCCAGATTCTGAGAGAAGCAAACACATCCCTGAAAGTTCTGTGGAACACACCCGGGAAATGCCCCTCATGCAAAGCAGGCCAATGAAAATACGGCAACTTTTATGTGAACAATGTTTTCTTGTGAAAACAAAACATTGCTGCAATACAGTTATGGGTAAGAGGGGCAGAGCYATAGAAAGAGGGGCAAAAATGTTTTGAGAGTGTGATGGATGAAAAGGATCCTTGTTCTGCTGGGAAAGTTGGAATAAGCTGGAGCCAGTGCACAGTCTGTGTTCCCTGGAGGAGGTGGTGGTGGTGGTTCCAGGCTTGCTGCCCCATGTGAGGAAAGTTTTAACTGAAATAATGTGAAAAKAGCTACAGACACCCCACTGTAGTTCTGTTATTGTACTTGGCTGTGTAGGAGCTCATCAGGGAATTGTATTTTGTTGTCTTGTGTGTGGAAGCTTAAGTACAAAAGCTTAAGTACAAAAGCTATTACCTTGATACACAGGGGAATATTGTCAGGGTACTTTCAACTTCAATCCGTGTTTCAAGGCTAAAAGTTAAAACACATCTTCCTTGGGCTGACAGCACTTTGGGCTGCGTATTAAAASTCTTCTGCTGTTTTTGTTTTGKTTTGGTTTTTGCTGGGTGGGGTGCTTTTTGTGTTTTGTATTTTTTGTTCGGCTGTTTTTTGTTTATTTTAAAGTTTTGCATGTGTTTTTTATTTAAGAGTTTCTGAAACCTTTTCTCCCTTGTTCTCTAATTTGCAGCATTACTTCACCGTTCTCTTTGGCCATGAGGGGCAGAAGCCGCTGGAGCTGCGTTGTGAGGATGAGGTGGATGGAGATGAGTGGGTAGAAGCTATTCACCAAGCGAGGTATGAAATTCAATTTGTGACCCTCTGATCTGTTTTATTACAGATGAATGGATAATRCTTTGAAAATCAAAACCCACGTTCCAAACAGAAAGAATTGTTAGCATGCATTAGTTGTGTGTTGTTAGCAATTCATGAGTATATCATAGACAAAAAACCTTTATGCTTCTTTCACTGCCTTTTATCTTTCATAAGCAACTCTGCTGCAGTTGAAATTAGTTCAGGAAGAACATAATTTTATTAGAAACAAACCCTACGATTAGTTCTCCCTTAGAGACAAATATGTCGTATGACTGAGGAAATTAATGATACGACAGGAGAAAAAATGAGTTTTCCCTTAGAAACTCTTACAGACAAATGAATGTGAGAAAGAGGAGGTCAAGCCATTAGGATGACAAAGTGTGACAAGTAAGTTCTGAACCACTTGGATCACTGTCTTATGGAAAGGAAAGTGGCAGGACCTGAAGCCTTTTGTCTTYCATAAGCAAYTGTGCTGTAGTTTGRATTAGTTCAGGAARAMCACAATTTTGTTAGAAACAAACSCTACRATTAGTTCTCCCTTAGAGACAAATATGTCGTATGACTGAGGAAATAAATGACATGACAGGTGAATAAATGAGTTTTTCCTTAGAAACTCTTACAGACAAATGTGAGAAAGAGGAGGTCAATGACAAGTTCTGAACCACCTGGATCACCGTCTTGTGGAAAAGAAAGTGGCAGGACCTGCAGCCAGGCAGTGATCTTGACCTGAGGAGAGGTCTGTGTGGCGAGGGGTCAGGGTTGAGGTGTAATCCAAGTGAAAATCGCCTCTCTGAAGGAGCAGGTTGTGGAGGAACGCCGAGATGCGCTTTCCACAGCCCGCTCCCTCCCATCACACTCACCTCAGCTCCTCCGCAGCGCCATGGTAACGCGCCCGCAGCCAGCAGCTCCCCGATTGCTTAGGACATGAGCCATGTAAACAGAGCTGATTTCTGCTCTGGAGCTAAAATGGAACACGAGCAGCGAGTAGTTTTTAATTTAGAGCTGGTGAAACGAGGCCCTGGAGCTGCGGGCCTGGCGCTGCTCGGGCCTGGTGCGGGCCGAGCGGGGCCTGTGCTCCTCCGGGARGGTGGGGAGGGCAGGGGAGCGGCTCCATCCTCCGGGAAAGAGGGGACGGGGAGCTGCTCCTTGCTGAGGGAGGGTGGGCAATGAGGAGCCGCTCCTTCCTCCGGGAAAGTGGGCAATAAGGAGCCGCTCCTTGCCCGGGGAGGGTGGGCAGTGGAGCCGCTCCTTGCTGAGGGAAGGGTGGGCAGAGGGAGCCGCTCCATCCTCCGGGAGGGTGGGCAGGGCCTCCTTGTCCCGGGGTGTGGGCAGGGGAGCCGCTCCTTGCTTCGGGAAAGTGGGCAATAAGGAGCCTCTCCTTGGGTGCCCGGGGAGGGTGGGCAGGGGGCAGGGAGAGCCGCTCCTTGCTGAGGGAAAGTGGGCAATGAGGAGCCGCTCCTTGCCCCGGGGTGTGGGCAGGGGGACCCTGTCTTTGCTGAGGGAAAGTGGGCAGGGGAGGCGCTCCTTCATCAAGGAAAGTGGGCAGTGAGGAGCCGCTCCTTCATCGAGGAAAGTGGGCAGTGAGGAGCCGCTCCTTGCCCCGGGGTGTGGGCAGGGAGAGCCGCTCCTTGCTGAGGGAGGGTGGGCAGTGAGGAGCAGCTCCTTCATCGAGGAAAGTGGGCAGTGAGGAGTCGCTCCTTGCCCGGGGAGGGTGGGCAGGGGGACCCGGTCCTTGCTGAGGGATGTGGGCAGGGAGAGCTGCTCCTTGCTTGGGGAAGGGAGTAGGGGGACCCGGTCCTTGCTGAGGGTGGGCAGTGAGGAGCCGCTCCTTGCCCGGGGAGGGTGGGCAGGGGGAAGGGAGAGCCGCTCCTTGCTGAGGGAGGGTGGGCAGGGGGAGCTGCTCCTTGCTCCGGGAAAGTGGGCAATGAGGAGCCGCTCTTTGCCCGGAGAGGGTGGGCAGGGGAGCCGCTCCTTGCTGAGGGAAGGTGGGCAATGAGGAGCTGCTCCTTGCTCCGGGTTGTGGGCAGGAGGAGCCGCATCTTCCTCCGTGAGGGTGGGCAGGGGAGCCACTCTTTGCTGAGGGAAAGTGGGCAGTGAGGAGCCGCTCCTTGTCCCGGGGTGTGGGCAGGGAGAGCCGCTCCTTGCTGAGGGAGGGTGGGCAGGAGCAGGGGAGCCGGTCTTTGCTCTCGGAGGTTGGGCAGGGGGTGCCGCTCCGTGCTGAGGGAAGGTGGGCAGGGAGAGCCGCTCCTTGCCCCGGGAGGGTGGGCAGGGAGAGCCGCTCCTTGCTGAGGGATGTGGGCAGTGGGCAGCCCGCTCCTTGCTCCGGGAGAGTGGGCAGGGGGAGCCGCTCCTTGCTGAGGGAAAGTGGGCAATGAGGAGCCGCTCCTTGCTCTGGGGTGTGGGCAGGGGGAGCCGCTCCTTCCTCCGTGAGGGTGGGCAGGGGAGCCGCTCCTTGTCCCAGGATGTGGGCAGGGGAGCCACTCTTTGCTGAGGGAAAGTGGGCAGGGGGAGCCCGCTCCTTGCTCCGAGAGGGTGGGCAGTGAGGAGCAGCTCCTTGCTGAGGGAGGGTGGGCAGGGAGAGCCGCTCCTTGCTCCGGGAGAGTGGGCAGGGGGTGTCGCTCCTTGCTGAGGGAAGGTGGGCAGTGAGGACCCGCTCCTTGCTCTGGACAGTGGGCAGGGAGAGCCGCTCCTTGCTGAGGAAAAGTGGGCAATGAGGAGCCGGTCCTTGCCCGGAGAGGGTGGGCAGAGGCAGGGGCTCCTTACCCCGGGGTGTGGGCAGTGGGATCTGCTCCTTGCTCCGGGAAAGTGGGCAATGAGGAGCCGCTCCTTGCTGAGGAAGGGTGGGCAGGGAGAGCCGCTCCTTGCCCCGTGTTGAGGGCAGTGAGGAGCCGCTCCTTGGTCCAGGGTGGGCAGGGGAGCCGCTCCTTCCTCCGGGAAAGTGGGCAATGAGGAGCCGCTCCTTCCTTCGGGAAGGTGGGCAGTGAGAGCCGCTCCTTCCTCCGTGAGGGTGGGCAGTGAGGAGCCGCTCCTTGCTGAGGGAAGGTGGGCAGGGAGAGCCGCTCCTTGCCCGGGGAGGGTGGGCAGGGGGAAACGCTCCTTGCCTGGGGAGGGTGGGACGGTGGAGCCACTCGTTGCTGAGGGAAGGTGGGCAGTGAGAGTCGCTCCTTCCTTCGGGAACGTGGGCAGGAGAGGCGCTCCTTGCCCCGGGTTGTGGGCAATGAGGAGCCGCTCCTCGCTCCAGGGTATGGGCAGAGGGAACCGCTCCTTTCTCCGGGGTGTGCGCAGTGAGGAGCCGCTCCTTCCTCCGGGAAGGTGGGCACGGGGAGCCGCTCCTTGCCCCGGGAGGGTGGGCAGTGGGCAGGGGGAGCCGCTCCTTGCCCGGTACCCCGGGTCAGAATGTCCATTCCTCGGTGTCCGGGGCTCCCTGGAGCTCGGGGCCCAGCTAAGCCCCTGTGCCCGGCAGCTGAGGGGAGCCGAGCGGGGATAGCCGCCTTGTCCCGGGCCCGGYACGGCCTCTTTTGTGAGCACACGGCGAGGGAAGGAAAGAGCGGGGCTTTGTGCCTTGTGGCTGTGACCTTTAGGGACAGCAGCACCCTGTGAGTCGCTTTTTACAGCAGGAGTTTGGTTTTGCCTCAACGCTTGCCTGACAGGAGGCGACAGCCAGAGGGAATTTGGGATCTGCTCCAGGGAACAGGGACAGGAGCAGAGGGAACGGCCTCAGGCTGTTCCAGGGCAGGCTCAGGGGGGACATCAGCAGGAATTTGCCCATGGAAAGAGTGCTCAGGCCTTGGCAGGGGCTGCCCAGGGAGCTTTGGAGTGCCCAGCCCTGGAGGTGTCCAGGGAAGGGCTGGAGGTGGCACTGAGAGCTCTGCGATGGGGACAAGGTGGGAATCGGGCACTGTCGCTGCTGGTCGAACAGTGACAAAAAAACCACATAAAAGTGGGTGAAAAAAACAGAGGAAGAAGGATTTTATTGTGGGATAAGCTTTTTTTATCTATTTTAGTAACTAGAGTATACATTTGTGTTAAGCATACAGTGGTTAAGAGATAGCTGTTTAATTAGTAGTTAGAACATAATTGGTGAGTTTATAAAAGTATTAGTAATGTTTATAATTTTTAGTTACTTGCGTTATCAATTTTACATTCTAATTTTTTTTTTTAACAGTAGCTAAGCATGTGGGGGTTTTTTAATGGAGGTTGTTAACACTCTTTTTTTTTTCTTAGGTTTCAGTTATACACAATAATTGGTTGAGTTCTAGAATCAGGGTTTGTGGGGCCACTTTTTTCCCCCACAGGGCACAGCCTGGACACCGTGGGCTGGTAGGGAATTTTCCACCCTCAGTGACCCTGGCATTATAGGATTCTTGTGCATTTCCTGGTGTAAAAGGTGTGTATGCAAGAAGAGCTTCGTAACACAAGGGGTAATTTCTTTTGTGCTGATAGTACAGTCTATAAATGTGTCACACATGAATTTTCAAGGATGAAACTGACACAAACCCAAGCCAATAATAAACAAATACCCAACTGAAAATATGGAGAACTCCCTAAAGAGATGGTTGGACATTCAGCATCAGAGTGGTTGACTTTGGGCTCCACCAGAAAGTTGTAATTGCAGCCTTTAGAGGACAAGTGGGTCTCTGAGGAACTAAGATCAGCATTTTGCTCTTTGAATTGCATGTTCCCACTTCATTTGGGCCAGCCTCCTGATTATATTAGCTGTGGAAATCCTTGTGAGGGACTGTCTCATGTCTCCCATCCAATTGGGGGATTTTCCCAATCAACATTTCTGCATAGGTATCTAATTTTCTTGGGTAAGCTTTCCATGGGTATAGACATGGCTTTCTTGTGTTTTCTTGAACAAAATATCAAAAAGTGACAAAAAAAAGTTGTAATATTTAGCTGGTAAGCGTGGAGTGTTATTCCCTGCTGTGGTTACCTCCTTGCTCCGATGATTTTCTACTTCACTGGAAGCTGCTTTTGTTTGCTTCACATTGTGTCGAGGAGAACAWCTTAGAGTTTCTAATTAGTTATGTAACTTCTTTAGCTGAAGATACATAGAAAGAAGCTAAAGTAATAGTTTTAGACTATTGTGTATGATTTTTCTTGCCAACTTAATTAAACAAAATAGCGCAGATTTTCTTTGGGGATTGAATTTTGCCTGCATCATGTTCTAGACCTTTTCCCTTGAGTTTGTCTCTGTTTTTGACAGATGGGAGAGGTTTTGGCAACTTCTTCAGTGTCACTTTTGTTTGAGGCTAACCTAAGATACCTCTGACCCTTCTCTCAGCTTTTGGTTATGAATTKCTGAATGACATTTTATGTATCACTTTAAAAATACTGTTTTGTACTGTCTCAGGTGTCTTAGTTACAAATTGCAGGAGACAATTGAGATTTCCACTACTCTTAAATTGAAAGCAGACCTGGGAACATCTTGTTCTGTGTAAATATGTTGGCATTTGARGAAGGGAAATATTTAATTGCTTTCCAGAGGGTCTTACCCTGACAAGGAGCTGTGGTAATCCATGTGTAGGTGAGACAATTCAGTTGAGGTAATTGAGGATTTTTGTTTTTGCAGATCAACATGTAGARAATCTAATTTTGGACTGCTTTTCATGATTTTTTTTTTTTTGTACCAAAACCGTGTACAGCCATCAAAATTTCTTCCTTGTTTTATTTACTTTGTATGTTTTAAACAGAGTGTTGACAAAAAGATGCTCCAATCTCAGTGTACCTCATGGCCAGCGCTGGGTAAATAAGTATTTTATTTGGATGCTGGTACATACTGAAAGGATTTTATTTGGATGCTGATACATTTTTCTGCTGTGACATTGTCCATTTTTTCTGTCCATAGTGTCATCTTCTCACTTGGGAGATTGYTTGGCTTTTGAGYTGGAAATRGGATGTTTAATCCAGTACATTTTARTGGACCCCATTATCAGTTCCAYRTCTGTATTACTTTTCATCTRCTTCCATTTTATTTGATTTTTCAGTATTTTATTTTCTCAGTAATACCCAGAGTGGCAGAGTATGGTTTGCATCTTCCGAGCTACATTTTTGGGCAGGAGGATTTATTCCTGGCAAATCCTAATTCCTCTGTCAGTGACTGCATCTGGAAGTCCTGTTTTTGGCTTTGTTCCAGAACTTGTTCTTTTAAGATAAAAATCTGTTTCACCCTCAATACTCTGAGGTATATTTATCACCCTCTCTTACAAAGACTTCTATGTTTTAAGTTTCTGTTTGTATTTAGCTCAAAAACTTTCAATTTTTTTTTAATATGGATGCAGGATTAATAAAATTGATTGAATTTTTCTACTTTAACTTATTCCAAAATCTTAAATTTACCACATGTGAGAATGAAAACCCTTCTTTCATGCAGGCACGAGAGTTAACTTAATTGGGAAACTGATTTGAAAAGGAATTATGCATTGTTTATCTTTTTCCATCTTAGTTTTAATCCATATCTTTCCTCCAGGTCTGTCCACAGGTGATGTGGAGGAAGAGCAGGGAGGAAAATGGGAATCTTTCTTAGATCTGGGTCAGTGTTTAAAGTGTACAAGGAGCTACTGCCCTCTAACTGGCAGTTTGAAATGAAAAACAAACCAAAACCAACAGGTTTTCTCTCAGAGTCGTGGGCACACTTTGCTGTGTGTTTTRCTCAGTATTTTGCAGGTGTTGTAGGCTCTGAGCAGCCTTGGTGTCAGGGAGGATTTATTAACTGAGGCCTGGTGCTGTAACAGCCATGTTTTTGGTATTTTCTGGTGGGCTGGAGGTGAGCACAGAAATACCTGCAGTCCATGCACATATGTTGTGGTTTGAGTGAATTTAATGGGGTGAACACTCCCAAGTTCCAGCAAACTTCCCTCCTTTCCCCACCCAAGTCCTAGAGACAAACTTTTCCACAGAGAGGAAAGTGAAAAGAAAAAGAAAAACACCTATTTATTTAACAAAACAACAACAACAACAAAATAATCTGCCCACAAAGAAGAGAGGGGAAAAAAATTATAAAACAAAAACCAAAAAACCTGTGGGACCAGCTGTTTGATCTTAAAGTATTTTTCTTTCCTCCTGGGAATGGCTTCCCTTCTAGGACCCTCAGAGGGGTTGGACAGAGTGGCTCCAGTGGTCCACTGGAGGATCTTTCTTGCCTGTGGTGCCACAGGAATCTTCTAATGAGAATTAGAAGAGATGATGAGGAAAAAATGAGATWAGAAATGAAATTAGATGAGATGATGAAGAAAAAAAATCGAGGAAAAAACAAGCCCAAAGAAGAGGGAAAAAGGAGCAGTCCCAGAGAGCAGGCAGCTTCTTTTCTGCCACTGAGCCCGAGACTTTTCCAGGAATGTGTCTGACTTGTACCTCTCCCTGCCACTGTCCCTGAAGGGAAGAACATCACAAAACAAACCAGAGCAGTCTTAAGTAATGTATAGTTACAGAAGGGTTGTTTACCCTTCCTTTAATATAAGCAGATGATAGAAATACACATACTCAACTACGCTAGGACAACACAACAACTGAGCCGTGCAGATGCTGCTCCTGCATCCTCCACTGTCAGCTGCTGCCAGTGCCCGTGCTGCTCTCAGCTCTGCTGGGCACACTCAGGGCTGCAGATTCCCTCCTCAGCCAGCCCCCCAAGCTCATGGTGTCCCCAGAGATGGCTTGGATGTCTGATGCCCTCCAGCAGCCAAGTGAGAGAGCCATGCTTGGTCCAGCCTGGCCTTGATGTGTCCAGTGCTTGGCTCCCCGGCTTGGCTGTGGCCGGTGGTCACACACCAAGTGCCAGCCACACAACTCACACTTCTCCAGGGTGCTGCTGGCTACCTGTGRCCTCTTTGTCCCTGCCCCAGCTCCATGGATGCATACAGGGAGTCTCCTCACCAAGGAAAGGTGGGTTTTGGTGAGAAGGCACCATGGGTAGTGTTGATGATCCGCAGATCATGGCCAGACAAGGGTATTAATCAATCTGGTTACGTGTGATCCTTTATCCCCTTTTATCCCCTTATCTCTGCATTTTCTCTGCTCCYCAAACCTCTTCCATTCCCCTCTTCTCCCTGCCCTGGGTTCCTGCAGTTTCATAAAAAGCCTTGTATAATCCCAGAATACTCCCTGTGCCCCATTCTTGTTGGTGGCTCTTCACAGGCTGAAGGGAGATGTGGAGAGCCTTTCCATGGACTCTGGGCAGAGCTCATGGCAGCTTTCATGAGCTTCCTTTTAAAGGGTGCTAATGAAAAAGCACAGGGAGAGCAATGTTTTATATGGACAGGTAGCAAGAGGATTGGAGCAATTTTAAACTAAAATAGGGGAGTTAACATTGATATTAGGAAGGAATTTTCCCTTGTGAGGGTGGGGAGGCCCTGGCACAGGGTGCCCAGAGGAGCTGGGGCTGCCCCTGGATCCCTGGCAGTGTCCAAAGCCAGGCTGGATGGGACTTGGAGCCACCTGGGATAGTGGCATGGCATGGGATGAGAAATCTTTAATGTCCCTTCAACCCAAACCATTCCATGATTCTGTGATTCATGGCTGCTCATTGTTTCAGTTCTGTCTCAGGTTTACACAGTGGGGTGAGATGCCATTCCCCTCCGGTTTGCTTGTGGATAAATTCCTGTGGTCAGGTTTTCCTGGCTGGAGTGCCAGGACAGTGGGAATAGGTGGTTTTGGGGTGAGTTGTGAGTCTGAAGGGTGNAGGTTTTCCTGGCTGGAGTGCCAGGACAGTGGGAATAGGTGGTTTTGGGGTGAGTTGTGAGTCTGAAGGGTGACACACTGGCTGATGATTTTCAGCACAGTCTCCATCTCACATGAGAGGGCAGTGTTCCCTTCCTTCACACCCACACTCCAGAGTGAGCCATTCCCATGGACAAGGTTTGGGTGTCCTGGTTGTTGGGTCCACCCTTCCACAGGCTCTTCATTCCAGCTGCTATTTCCCCATCTCATTTAAAAGGATCATGTAGTAAAAGTCATTTGAGGTGTGGACTTCTCAAGGTTCCCTGTGACTCTGGCAGCCCCAGGGATCCCTYRGAGCCCTGGATCACATTGGAGTTCATTAAAGGTTTTGATTTTTGTGCACTGGTACTCTCCCAGGGCACCTTGTTTAGTGTCACAGGGATTGATTTGTTCACTTCTATTGCAGCTTTTGCTGTTGTACTGCCTGCTGTGGCTGTGAGTGTGCCATCAGGCTTTAAAACCTGTCTGGAGGCTGTTTCTCCTTTATTAAGGAGTCCTATGGCTGCTTGAGGTGGGTGTGAGGACAGATGCAGGCAATTTCTTCTGCCTTCCAGACAGCCAGAATCTGCTTTTCATAAAGAGCRAGTTAGACTGTGCATTCTGCTGTTCAAGAGGGTGGTTTGATGTGGCCAGACCCAATGCCTGGTTCTTCYAGCAGCCTGAGCAGCTTTAGTACAATTAGCATGGAGTGCTCCAATGAGCCATAACTCTGGTCTCAGTTCAAGACAAAAATCAATTATATGTACTGGCAGAACTACTGGAATTTTTATCCTGGCTTGCTGCCACAGCAAGGAGACTTTACTGATGAGGCTATGGTTAAAGTTTCTCCGGTTTTCCCATGTTTTCTGAGCATGTCAGCCTAAGTGGTGCAGSAGTTTTTCTCAGGACTTTATTCATTTTTTCCTCTCTCATCCGTGTGGTGGATGGGGGTCAGTCAGAGCTTCTGGAAATACCTGATTTGAACCCTGTCTCTATAGTTGATGGTAGTAGCTAGGTTCAGCCTTAGCTTTCAGAATGTTCTATCTACACTACACTTTAAATTCCTCTCTTAATAAAATATTAATATAAATTCATATAAGCTGGGGTTTGCAGCAGTTGTTTCTTTCTGTTAAATGATACCCAAGACAGAGAATCCGATCTAGGCTGGCTGCTTACAAGTTGTTTAATATATTTTTTGTGTTCCTTTGACGTCTGAACACACTGGTACAATTTCCTCTGACAAAGATTTTTTATACATGTGCGCTCATGTCAGTATTGAAACCCTGTCCTCTTGCAAGGCTCCTGGGATTCCTCTGGATATTCAGGTTAACACGTTTGGACATGAGGATCTCTACTCAGGCATGCAGAGAGATGGATGAAAAAGGCTGTCGAAAGTTTATTCAAAAATCCTCTGATGTTTCCTTTCCCAGCAGGAATTTTGAGAAGGAAAATTGATTTAGCCTACTCTAAGTTAGTGTAGGTGTACACAGGCTTTTCTAATTAACTCTTCTTCACACTGCTAATTATGGGAGGGAAGGACATGTTTGGTTTCCAGGCTGAGCCTGACATTTTAGGCAGCCAGAGCCACCCTGGTGARTTGCTCTAAGAACATCTCAAAAGAACAAAAACTTCAGTATTCCATAGCAAAAGTTCTCGTTCCCTGGTTAAACAAAACTGTGAAAGTCCAGGTCAATGCTTTTTAAAAATCTGAAAATATAGATAGAGTTTCTTCCTCTAAATGAGGAAACAAAGAAATGAAAGCACTGTACAAAATCTAGGGTCTTACCATCCTTTGTGAGTCTGTGTCCTCCTATTTTCTACTATTTTCCTCAGTTTGAATAAAACCAAAGCCAAACCCATCAGATTCTGTATTAGAAACAATTGGTAGCAAAACTTTACGAACATTTTGAAAAGGATAAATAGAAAAAGAGGGTGTTTCACCTGCCTGGATTTGGCTTTAGGTAGGAAAGACTTTATATTAAATGTAAGTCAAAGAAAGCATTTTAATATATATGTTATGTAACTTTTTATGTTCATGCTGTTATAAAACAATTAATGCAAACTGTTTTTAACTCAGACACTTTTTTAAATGTACAAATGCTTTTTAGGTTGCAAAGACATGAAGYACTGTGGTTTCTGAAAAAAACCTGAAAATTCTTGGAAAACAAAAAAAATTATTGAAAAGTTTTAAAGAATTAATCTCACACTTTATGGCTGTTTATTGCACAGCTCAGTGTTAAGTGGATTGTTTCATGACAGATTTATTTATATATGTTTTTTACTTCTTGGAAGAGATGCCTTGACCTTCCTTTTTCCAATGTATTGTTTACTTCTCCAGTAGTCAAAGTAGAGCAGTAAATGTAATAGAATTTAATCCACTTCTTTTTATAATTGGTTCAAGGAAGAGAAACTTTTACTTTATGATAACTGTAGGACCTTATTCCAAATATTTTAAATTTAACTTTGTTTTCCAGGTTAGTGTTGAATTTAATATTTGTGCTTAATACTGGGCCCCTCCWATATGTAAGTGCACTACCACTGATTGAAATACAAGTAAATATTTACAGAAAACCACACTGTAGAAGATTCACATTATTGCAATTTTAAAAGCCTCTGGGTATTTAATAGCAAATGTTCATTGTTTTATGAGTGCTATRACGAGTAGGAAGAAATTYAAAAGGAAGAAATTTGCAGTCCAAAAATTCCTTCTGTTAAATACTGTGCTAACTCAGTGCTAAAAGATGATATATAAAAGTGAGGGATCTCTTGTCAAAGATGTAGGGCCTCTATTCTGCTGTGTTTTGTGCAGTTTGGTCTCTATCTTGTACATTTATGTAACTCTCAGAGGAATAACCTCCCTGAAACCTAGGTAAAGATGCAGCAATGTATCTSTTGGTTTTGTTGTTTCAAGAACTGTCTGGTGAAGATGTTGCATAGGAAGAAGCTGATTTCTGCTTCACCTGAAGCTGAGAAGTGTTTTTGACATGTTGCTCTGATTGTGACATCTAATTGCACTAAGGGATATTGTCCCTYTTCAGGAAAAAGCTRCCCAAGAGCTAAAAAAAAAAMARRGATACTGTAGTTCCTGATACTGATTAGATTAAATGCATTTATTTCAGTAATCTTAAAATGGCCTAAAGAATAAAACATGTGTTARCATATTAAAATGACAGTTTTGGTGGGAATTCTTCCATAAAGAGATCTGGCAGATGGAGASAATTAGTTCTGATGAAGTGCTACATGCTCCCCCAAGTCCTCCCAAAAGATAGGAAAAAAACAAGACCTTAAAATAAATAAAACAAATTTGATTTGCAGACTTCCTGGGCTTAATGTGAGAATTAGAAGCTCATAAAAAGTGCAATTACCTTGCTCTTAGTCATTGGATACTGTGAAACTGGGTGCTCTATCACCTGTGTCTATAAAAGGGTTTAACACTTGGTTTGGATAATTCATTTGGGTGGTTTCTGACCAAGCTGTACAATTTAGCTTAAACCAAACAAATATGGCTTTGCAGGTTCTTTGGCAYTGGGGCTCGTAAGGTAGGTTGAAAACCAATTTCTCTACTTTGCTGATTTAATATTCCCTAACTTTCAGCTATTCAGACATCCTGATCGAGCGGGAGGTGCTGATGCAGAAGTACATCCACCTCGTGCAGATCGTGGAGACCGAGAAGGTGGCAGCCAACCAGCTCCGGCACCAGCTGGAGGATCAGGACACCGAGATCGAGAGGCTGAAGTCGGAGGTGAGTTCCAGACCCAGCAGGCAGTCACTGGGTTATAACATTTTGTTGTGTGGTATTCGATAACTCTGCAGTGTTTTGTGGAAATGGCACAACCCCTGAGGTTAATACAGCCCCCAAATGAATCCTTGGATAAATAATTTTCTTTTAGATATTGGGGCCTGTTAAGCTGATTGGATTAATTTTCCTGTCAGAGGGTTTAAGATGGCACATTACTTTGCAGAATGGGTGCCACTGATGGCATTGTTTCCTACCTGCCTTCAGGTTTGAGGAGTTTGATCCCASCACGTGGCCTTTTGTAAAGATGATATTCAGAACTGTTCCAGACTGCTCTGATTCACTGGATGTTGTTAAAAACGTGGTTGCAGGCTCAAGCTGATAAAGCCCAAAAGGCACAGTTGGTTTTGGGGGAAAACCTGCTCATTCCTGGTCCCACTTCCAGCTGGGCTGAAATCTGTAATGGCCTGAAAAGAAGTGCTCAAATCCCTGTCACCAAATGTGTGCTTCAGCAGGGGGAAGGGGAAGTTATTTTTCTGTTAGTCCTCTAAATAAGGGTTTCATTAACTGGAGAAAGCATTTAATGAGTGTTTGGTTTTGTCAGATTGTAGCACTGAATAAAACAAAGGAAAAAATGCGACCTTATCATGGCAACCAGGAAGATGAAGATCCAGATATTAAAAAAATTAAGAAGGTAAACGTGGAGTCTTCTGTACTTAAAGGGAGAGGGGTGAGGTGAGGGGTGTGTTTCTGTATTTCAGTCTGCCTAGTTTTGTTATTTGTTTTCTTCAAGTACTGCCTTGGCCCTACTTAAGCCTCTTAAATTATATATATTTTCATGCCACATTTTATCCTGTGATGTATTTCCATAATATACTTTATGGAATGTGGACCCAGTTTCTGTCTTTCTGGGATGTGCAGTCTGAGCCAGGGCCAGCACTCAGCTGGTAATTCAGTAAAAGGTGTGAGTTTTCATTTTCCTGTAGATTAACCATTTTAATAGAAGCTGGAAATGCCCTTTTTAGTAGAAAGAGAGCTTTGAATCTGCATRTAATTCACTGCATTCTTTGTCTTGATCATTTTGACAGTTGGGCCCCTTTTTTTCCCCAAGTTATTCATTCAAAGTAAACTGCTACCAGTGAAATTTWGCCCTTCTCTTTCAAGATGAATGATCTCCACACCAACGTCAGGGCACAGACAGAATGAAAATTTCTGTGACCAGGTGTAGACCTCTTCTGTAATCTTTAGTCCACTTGCAGCTTTAATAGATATTGTGCTTAGCTAGACTTTTCCATTACTAGAAGTGCTTTTTAAGAATGCCAGAAATCTGTCTATTTGGATAACAGGTTTGTTGCCTTGGTGTTTGACACCAAGCAATATATTGATACATAGCTTGAAATGCACAGGCCAAGTGTTACCTGTTCAAATGGAAAACAAAGTGAGTTAAAAAAATTATTGAAGAATTCTGCCAATAACGATGTTGAGATTGTGTGGGAATGTGATACCTGGAAGTATTGCAGGATMCCTTTGGGCTATGAGAGAGATGGGTAAGGAGAGGTAGAAGGAACTGCAAACCCTCATTGTGCTGATGGGAAGGGTACAGCACTTGAGATTTCAGTGAAATATTCCCTTATATATATGCTATGTCTTTACAGTCTGTTTCCTGGCAACAATTATGACCCTTAACAAAAAGAAATGTAAAACAATATTTAATTATGGAACAATTATATATCAATAAGGGAACAGATCTTTATTTTTAAGCAAAGATATTTGTTTTGAGGTTTATTTCTTCAATGAAGAGCTGATGACAAGCCATGCAATGTGGGGTTTTTTTTTTTCTCATTTTCTTTTTCTGCTTGATCTATTTTTAGGTTCAGAGCTTCATGCGGGGTTGGTTATGCAGAAGAAAATGGAAAACCATTGTCCAAGATTATATTTGTTCTCCTCATGCAGAAAGCATGAGGAAGAGGAACCAGATAGTTTTCAACATGGTGGAGGCTGAGTCTGAGTATGTGCACCAGCTTTATGTCCTTGTGAACTGTTTCCTGCGGCCCCTGAGGATGGCAGCGAGCTCCAAGAAGCCGCCTATCAGTCACGACGACGTCAGTAGCATTTTCCTCAACAGGTGTGGGGTGTTTATTATTACTTTTTTTTGTTTGGTATTCTCTGTTTTTTGTTGGGGGTTTTTGTGGTTTGTTTCTCGTGGGGTTGTTTTTGTTTTGTTTTGTTTTGGGGGGGTTGATTTGTTTTTTTAATTGGTTTTTTTTGTTGTTTTGTTTTGGTTTTGTTTGTTTTTTGGGGGAGGTTTTTTTATTTTTTTTTTGTTTGTTTTGGTTTGGTTTTTTTGCTGACTTTTTTTAATTTGTGGGTTTTTTTGTGAGTTTTCCTGACTGCTTCTCCCCATAGAGGTTCAGCTGCCAGCTCCAGTGCAGGTGGTGTCACYGAGCCAGCCCTCATTTCCAGGGCTGAAAGGCAGAGGTGCCGTGGGTGGCACTGAAACCAGTGCAGCCTCTTTACCTTCCTACCTTCTGTGTCTCCTGCTGCTAGTCTGCTACACAAAGAAAAGGACAAATTGTGCCTCTTGGCACAGTTCTCATAATTTTTTGTCACCTYTCCTGTTTCTTTTTTCTCTTAAGAGAACAGAGCTGGACTTAGTGGCCTCATATGATCCCAGTAAGACCCTGAGGATGAGCACGTCAAAGCTTCTATTTTCTGTTGTCCTGCCTRAGGATTCTCCTTCCCTCTCACTTGTCTTTTCATATCCTGCAAAAAAAGAATTGTTCTTTCATTAGGCATCCAAGTACTGTTATAATGAATATGCTCGAGTAGCCCAGGAGGCATTTAACATTAGGTGCAGAGTTGAAATTGCATCCAAGTCTGCCTCGAACTTCTAAGAAAAAGATTATGTTCCTTTAGTCATGAGACAGGTTTTCTCTTCCTTGTTAGAATATGAATGTAASTTTAGAATATTTCTACACCAAATACTACGAGTTTTTTATAAGCACTGAGCTGGAATATTTAAACAATGCAATAAAAGGAAGCAGTTATTTCCATAACATTAGCTGTCCTTTGTTGTTTTTTTTTCCTAGCAAAGTGCAAAGGAGGAAAAGATGTTTCTCTGTGAATTTTTAAGCAGAAAATAAAACCAGAATTGTCTTTTTGTTTGTTTAAATACTTGTTTTTCAGTGAAACAATCATGTTTCTTCATGAGATATTTCACCAGGGTTTAAAAGCAAGAATAGCTAACTGGCCTACCTTAATTCTAGGTAAGTTACTTTATTTTCTAGTTTCATAATCATTTTTAAAAATGCAGTAAGGATTTTTTTTTAAGATATGGCTTCTGAGAAGTCTTTTTTGAAGGGAATGCATTAGCAGAATTCAAATCAAAAGATCAGGTGTAGTGGGAGTCCCACGTGGGCMGTAATGGTCTGTGTATGAGAATTCCTCTGCCCTAAGCATTGATTAGATTCATATTTTTAGTAATGGTGTCTGACTATTACCTGATCAGAACAACCATCATTGAGCAGGTGAAAGAACCATGTTTAATGTTTATAAATTGTCATTATATTGGAAAGAGAACKGATTACAGTAATTCACTTCTATAGAAAAGACTACTTCTTTAAAAATGTATTTCAGTAGATGGGGAAAGCTGAAGTAAAAAAGGCATTTATCTGCTTTTTCTAGCTGACTTATTTGACATTCTGCTGCCAATGCTGAACATATATCAAGAATTTGTTCGGAATCAYCAATATAGCCTACAAGTCCTGGCGAACTGTAAGCAAAACAGGGATTTTGACAAACTCTTGAAGCAATATGAAGCCAACCCAGCATGTGAAGGCCGAATGTTGGAAACTTTCCTTACCTACCCCATGTTTCAGGTAGTCCCTGTGTATTTTTTGTGTGTATTTGCTTTTACTGTTTGGTTGATTTATGTTATTGACATTGTAATCRATTGAAAGCTCTTCTTGCTTAACTAGAAAAACTCTCCTGCAAGTCAGCTCAGTTTAATTTATTTTGTTGTTACAYCAGAACTCTACCTGTTGAGATCTGTTCCCCAGCTGTGCTGGCTCATATTTGTTCAGAGTCTTACCAGTGTTGGAGTTTGGGATGAGGATAGTGCCAGGGAAAAGTGCCAAGAAGCAKTTCCTTTGCTTAGGACTTCTGATTATAAAGTCCAGAGAGAGATGATATACCCGATGTAGCAGCTCAGAGCAGCCATAAGCATTTATTAGGAATTCATTTTTTATCTTTCCCCCTTCTTTGTTCTTGAGTGGCTTGGTCTTTAGACATAAGCCAATTGCAAAACTTTTTAAAACTGTACTTGCTCTTCTAGTATTTTACTGTGCTCTGCCTGGATTAGACGCTTGCAGCTGTTTTAAGACATCTGTGAAGCACTGGCCTGATGTTTTGCTCATCAGAAGAACAGTGAATAACCTCAAGTTGTTTGGTTCTTGGCAAACCACATATAGACAAAAATTTTAAAAAGGGGCATCAGTGTCACTTACATTAGTGCTARTTATTAATATTAGCCTAAGGAGCCYTTAGCACCTGTAACAAAACTKTTTCAATGYTTGAGGTGTTATGTTTTAAAGTTTTTCTGGTTTTGGGGGTTTTTGTGGGTTGAGTTGAAACCAGGTCATGGGAGGGCGAGAGAGATGGTCCTGTTCCTATGGGATGAGAAATGTTATGTCATTGCTGATGACTTTCCACTTCACCATAATGTTGCCTCTCCTTCTCCTACATAATTCTTGTTGTGTCAGACAAGTTATGCTGCACCATCACTTGGTTCTGGTTAAAAGCTCTGAAGGGTCCTTGTTACTGTGGTTACAGGCTCTGAAGGGTCCTTGTTACCCTGTAGCCTTTAATAGTCGAATACGGGACATTCTTCAATGTCCTTTTGTGCAATGTGAATTTCATCTGAATGCGGACAGGTCACTTGGTGTTTTCAATGTCAAAAGAAATTTACATGCTCATATTCTATTAAAATTGAGGGAAGGTATATATGGATTTACTGATTGTACCTTACTGGTTTCCAGATTCCCAGATACATTATAACACTTCATGAACTTTTGGCTCACACACCACATGAACACGTTGAGAGAAAAAGCCTTGAATTTGCTAAATCTAAGCTAGAAGAACTTTCAAGGTAAGATTTTTCTACCTTATGCCTGATAATTTTGAATCAAAGATTTTGAAATTAAGAACCTGTTTTTCTTTATTTTTATTTGGTTTTGCTCCTTTTAAAAAGGTACATGTTTTAAAGAAAACGATCAAACTCAAAACATAAGATAATGAAAAAATAAAAAAAATATCCCAGTGTAATATTTTGTCTCTTCTATTTTTTCTTTTTTTGGCAAACCTAAATCTACGAATGTCTTCTTTTATTTTGGTTAGGGGAAAATTGAAATCACTATAGAAACCACCTACTTATGAGCWGAGCAGTTTTCTTTACATAGAAAAATACTTATTTTCATAATTTAAAGAGAGAAGGGCATTTTAAATAATCAGGGTCTTGGAAAGTACTTAGTTCTCTATCTGTGTTATAGTTTTTGCATGCTACTATGCAAACTGACTTTCATATAGGCTTCAGATAATGCCAGATAAGCAGGAACTAAAGATACATTCTGAGAACTGRTGCTCCCTGTGGAAACCTGCAAAATTAAGCTCTTCCCTGAACCCCCAGACCTTTCTCAGATGTTCCTCTCATCAGCCCAGTGAGAAAAGTGGTTCTCCTCTCTGGGAACACAGTTTTCTGCTGTGAACAAAGAGACCACGAGTGAACTCCAGGATATAAATATTCAGGGTCTGGAGTATTCACTAAAGATGTGCTTGGAGAATATTTAGTTGTAAAAGATCTGCACAAGCASATAAATCAGTTGTGGGTTGGCTTCATCTCATAAGTTCACTGTTTATTGCTGRTCCAACTAATTAATCACTGAACAATCAGAATTGGAGTCTGACTGATCCTCTCTGCTCATAAAGTCAGCATAGATCATAAATCTAAAATTCTKTGATTCATTTCTATCCCTTTAATATAGTTTCAAGTGGAGGAGGAGATTCCAGACA
>NW_026623883.1:262515-274521 GCF_030028575.1 Malurus melanocephalus | reverse complement strand
AAGGAAAGGAAAGGAAAGGAAAGGAAAGGAAAGGAAAGGAAAGGAAAGGAAAGGAAAGGAAAGGAAAGGAAAGGAAAGGAAAGGAAAGGAAAGGACTGAYACATTGAGATGTAAAGATGAAGCAGAAACAAAGTGGGACCCTAAAGCCATGGAGAGGAACTCTACAATATGCCCTACACAGTTCTAGGCAGCACTTCCCTGTTTGTGGCAGCCCAGTCCATGAAAGATCAAGCTCACTCAGCTGTGAAATGTTTGTAGCTTGGTGGCATCTGTCAGATGTGTTCAGGAATAGTGGCTAAACAAGTGGCAAAACTGACTCCACTGCTGAAAAATCAAAATTATCACCAGAATTATTTGAAAAGCAGAGAAAAAAAAAAATGCAAGAAGCCTGCTCTGGAGGGATTGGGCACTGAGTGGGTAGATTTGTTCTGCAGCAGGTGGTGAAGGGTGMATGTCTGCACTGTGTAAGAGAAAACAGGCACATGTGTGAGGCACATTTTGGGGAGAGAAAGAACATTTTGCTTTGTGTCCAACAGAGTGATGCATGACGAGGTGAGTGACACGGAAAACATCCGGAAGAACCTGGCCATAGAGAGRACCATAGTGGAGGGCTGTGACATATTGCTAGATACCAGCCAGACCTTTATTCGCCAAGGTAAGACATTCTGCTGCCYGTGCAATCATGGAAAAACTGCACTCCAGGCAGCAGGGTCACCTTGCCATCGTCACACAGGCCACTGCACTGGGCACTGACAGTGCTCCCTGCAGGGTCAGTCACAAAATGCTCTGAAAACAGGAAATTTGGGCTGTGGTTGGAGCTCAGTTCCGTGCTGTTCTCTTCAGGAACCATGAAAATCAGCAGCACATGAGTGGCAAATCCCCCATGGGACAGTGATGTACATTCTGCCTGGACTGTGGTCCCAAAGGGATGGAGCAGGGGAAGAGCAGGATTCTTTTCCTTTCTGTCTATTGATGGCAGTTTTAAAACTCTTTCTGTTGAAAATTAGTTATAACAGAAGTGGAATTTGTTGTTAAGTTGCAAAAAAACTATGCTAGAGTAACTCTTCAGTTTTAAATAAGGGACAGTTTTTGCCAGGAACTGCAGATTGGTTATGATTTTTATTTGGTGTGGTTTACTTTTATTATTAAGGTTTATGCTTATTTTTCTCCCATTTATGTCATTTTTATCTCTTAATGCTAGTTACTGGGTTTGTACACAGTTAACTACAGATCTGTAGTGTAGGATTTTGTCTGTTTTTGCTTCTTTGTGCTGAAAAGCATTAAATATACTCAGGAAAGGTTAGAAATATAATTTAGGTGCAACCCTTCATGAAACCTTTTCCAGATAACTTCAGCAAAACATCTGGTATTTAATGGGTTCATGTCAGAGGTGGTAATTAACAGGCTTTCTATATATTWTATATATATATTGAAATGCATTTTATGCTGTTTCTGTAGTTCTGTGGCCAAATTATGAAATTTTCTGTAATAACTTCCAATATTGTTTTCACATTAGTCACTATAACTTACTTGATTCTTCATTAAATATATGCATTTGCTATCTCTGAGRTGTTTTAAGAGTTATGAATATGGCTTTGAGGAAAAGAAACAAGTTGTTTTACATCCTCAGCCAAAAAGTTACTGCGCTATCCTATTATCCTAGGTTGACTTGTACCATGAGATGTAATTAAATTTTAGAATTTTTTTCAAAATTATTCAAGCATGTAACACAAATATTTGTATATTTATTGGGGTTTCTCTCTTAAGATTGACTGGTAATATTTTATGTGTRTACCCACTGTTTAATCAGTAAAACTGAGAATTTTTTTTCTGTGGGAATCAGTCTGAACAAATTGCTGTTGGAGTGTTAGACCAAGGACAAGCCCTGTAAGTAAATTAAATTCAGATTTATTTCTAGGCATATAGTCTGAAGACAGTGGACAAGAGTGTGTGTTACAGAAGGTTGTAGCAGTTTATCTTGTGGGACATCCACTGCCTGTGATTCTGTGGAAGGGCAGAAATCTGAATAAAGCAAATGAAGTAATGGAGCCCATTTTCCTTTCATGTCTGACAGAGGGGTCATGTTGGTGGTGATGTCCATCTCCTCTAATTTCAATTAGGCTTCCATTTATTGCGTGGATTAATGTGGATGGGTACTGGAAACCTCTTCTTCAGTTTAAAACAGGAGAGAAGTGCCATTATTTTTGTCCAGGCTTTTTCTGTGGATGTTCATTACAACTTTGTCTGTGTTACAGACTTTATCTTTTAAGAAGAGATTAATTCTGTTGAGTTGTATACACATTGAGGGCACAGGAACTCTCCCTGGCAGTGTATTGCAATGCAGATTGTGAATTCTTCAAGTTTCTTAGGGTCTGATTTTCCTTGTCTCTTACTTTGGTACAGTTTTTATAGTCAGGTGCACAAACAAGTGAGGAACATTTTGTTTGTGAGGCTAAAGTACACTCAGGTACTCTCAAATCGATCGACATCCAAACAACTGGGCACGTGGAGCTCCTTTAATGCCTACAAACACTGATGTTTCTGCCATGAGTTTACCTCTGCTTGTAAAGACATCATAGCCACAAAACCATGGAATTGCTGAAGTTGGAAGGGACCAGCTGGAAGAGATTGCTTTCAGCTCTGTCCAGTCAGGATTYGATTGTTTCCAAGGACACTCCACAGCCCCCCTGAACGAGCAACCTCTTCCAGTGTTTGACCCTCTGAACAGTAAAAACAAACAACAGAAAACCAGTAAAAAGCCCCCAGAACCTCCAGACTGAGTTGGTAAATGAGGCAGCTCAATGTAGACTTCTAAATGTTTGGGTTTGTTTATAAACCCAGCATTTTATGTTCCTTGCATTGAACTAAGGCTGAGAGAATGMCTCTTGAAGCACTGAATTACTGAAAGTGCCTAGGCCTGTAGCTGCATAAAAATTCCTGGGATTACACTGCTGTCCAAACTATACTGCTGGTGAATGCTCTAAAATTAGCTTCACTTGCTCTTTGCATCTGTACATTGGCCAGTTGTGACCATTCTTTTCCTTAAGAGGAAATCTGTGCTAGAGCCAATGCCCRGTTTTGTTAACCACTAAAGCCTGATGAGAATGCACAGGATCCTTGCTTGATGTCAGCTGTGCAGTTTGTATAGGAGATGTGCTCCTGCCTGTAAACATGAAAGAGAGAAAATGCAGTCTCTGTTTTCTGCTTTTAAAAAGAGGTTGGCTGTGTTTTACTTTATTAAATGGTCTTTCAGCTCCATACAAGAATATTAACGTTCAGCCCATTATAGCAGAGGAGGTTGTGATAGTCCTGAAAGCATTCTAATGAAAATAAATACAAATAAATAAGCAAATAAAAGTTACCTGTAGGCTTGCATCTGTAAGCATATCATATTTATAGTTAATACTACACTACTAAGCAAAGTGGAGAGAAAATGTATGGATTGAATATAGCTACACTAAATGTATAGATGGAATTTTAGAGTTAAAGGCACACTGGCAATTTTGGCTGGGAGTTTTTTGGAACATGCTAGCCTTGCAATGTGGTTTGAGGGACAGTCAGTGTAACATGGAAATGTCACTGTTCCAACACATGGAAATTATCTCCTCCCCCTCTCTCACAGCCGAGGCAGGTCAGCTGTTTGTCCAGGGAAAATGCACAACAGCCTATAAATATTTATGGGTTTGGGTCAGAATTTAAGTGAACCTGAAATTATACAAATTCTTCTGCAAAATTCTAGAGCATAACTTTACTCCACGGTTCTGTTGGGGTGACCCAAGTCATATTATACATGTTTAGTGTAAATGTGAAATGTCTGTCAGAGAACACTGTTCTCTGGCAAATTTACTGCTGTGTATTTTCCTGTGTCAATAGAAGTTTATATATTAATAACTTAAGGCTAATTAAATATATAGAGAGAGCTAAGTGTAGGAAAAAATGTAGCTCAGTAGAAGCTTTCTCAGTTACTGTAATTTCTTTTTGTTTATTTAAGACTGCAAATGTGAACTTTGAGGAAGATAATTCTTTTGACAACATAAAGTAAGAAYTGCTAATCTAATATTTCAAGGATAATTCTGTTAGGCTGGCACTGTGTCAGGRTGCTGCCACTACTTTGAGCTTTGATGCAGCTGTGCTGGTTTGTATCTGAAAGAGGCAGGTCAGTGCCATCTCGTGCTGCTTGTTCTGCTGCTGAAGCTCCCTTTGCATCATCAGTTTTTTGGTGCTTTTTTGACCATGCCTCTGTCAGGGAGCTAAGTCAGCTGTCTTTTGCTAGCATGAGTTTCCTGCTGGTTTAGCTGTTTTAATACCTGATGCTGGAAAAGCCGTGAGCCAGTGTAAGGGAATAGTGAGGATAGATGTGTGGGAATGAGCTTAGGAGGTCTCTTGGCTGCCCTGTCTGCTAACAGCAAGTTATATGGTAGAAATCATTCTATTTAATATACAAAGGAGTTGCACTTCACCACCAAATTTAACTCCTGTTCCAAATTTGGAGGTGATACACATGGTGGTATCAATCTGGAAAAGTTGGTCAGAGACTGAGATGTGAAACAGCAGAGCTGTCCCCAGTCTGGAGCTCTGCACAGCACAAATTCAGACTTATGTAAGCARGTTCAATTTAGTTCGGGAGTGTTTTACTGGTAACACATTTCAGATGGGCTGTGGAGCACTGACAATTATGCAGTACAGGATGAGAAGRAGAAATTTCCATCCATGCTTCATTTCCATCTCTCTTGCACACAGGCACGCGCACATACACAAACCCTTTTCCTTCAAAACGTTCCCTTTTTTCTCTGTCTCCATGACTTGTAAGTGTGTTTTCTCTTGCAAGTGCAGTGGCTGTCTACAGAGTGGTGTTTGCTGTTCAGCTGCATTTTCTGATCAATGGCCTCCGTGTGTTTCATTGCCCAGCCAGCCCTGAATTGAATCCTGCCATGTACATAAGTATTAGTCTAAACTGTACTGGTTTGAGTCTATTTATGATAAGAAACAAAGGGAATTTGTGCAATAAAAAACTGATTGAGTTGCGCTTAAAAGAGATGCTGATATACATTGGATACAGGAATGAAGAGCTGCATTAAATAACATAATGGCATTCAATGAATTAACAACTTAAGCTCTGTCTGCTAAATATTACTACAATACAGTAAACTTTGCATCTTTATTACCAGGTTCCCTTATCCAAGTCCCCTCAGTTGAGAGGGGAAAGCTTAGYAAAGTTCGCCTGGGCTCGTTGTCTTTGAAGAAAGAAGGAGAAAGACAATGCTTCTTGTTTACAAAACATTTTTTAATTTGTACAAGGAGTTCAGGAGGAAAACTGCACCTTCTCAAGGTATGGACTTTATGATTTATTTTGTTAAATGAAAACACATCTTTGGTGAAATGTTARCATTTTACTGTTTCATGGCTTTATCCTCAGCTTTGGATTAGTGGTTCTAAACAAAATTGGGGTGATGCTCACTATTTAACTGCTTTTTATTGAAAATAATAGAATTCAGCAAATTTCTTTTTCAAGACCCAGTTAATTCTAGTAAACTGGGGATTAGAAACAAGGCATTGATGTATCTACTTGTTTGAAGTAGTGAATAAATTCAGTGTATGTAGCACTGAATTTCAGTCAGTTTTCAGTGCATAAATCAGCCAGTACAACCCCGCAGAATTGCCAAAGAAGATTTTCCAGAGCTCTAATAAAATTAATTTTCAAATTCAATTCTGTTTTCCTGAACAGCATGTTCTCTTAAACTAAAATGTCATCTAAGAACAATCTAGTTATATTTGTTGAGAATCAGGCTTTCATAATGCTAGCTTGAGGGTAAAGGGATGTTGGTAGTTCACAGAGTTGATTATGTTGAATAGAATCTTAATTTGACATATCAAGATGTTATTAATGTTCATGTGCTTTCTCACTTTGCACCTCTTAAATAGTTCAAGTACTTTGCAAAATAAAGAGTCTAACCTTTAAAAACTCCTGTATGTATTTCACTTAAATTCAGAAGATTAAATGCTAGTTAACTTTTTTTGAACTTGTAAACAAGTCTGTATGTGACATAAATTACAGTGTGGTAAAACTGTAAGAAGTTTTGTACATTGTACTATTCATCAGTTGGATTAAGAAAAACATATTTAATCTGTCTGGGTTTTATTTTTTTAAGGAAAAAGTGTGCATCAAGAAATTGATGTATCCTCCTTAAAACTCCAAGTAATGTAAAGTAGAGTAAGGTAGATCAAAGCTTAAAAAGAAACCTGTGAGAAATGGGAACAAATGACAAAATTTRTGTAAAATGTGCTTTGTTTCCACAGACAGGTGGTGTTCTGTCTCTAATAGAGTGCACACTGGTCGAGGAGACAGAAGCCAGTGAYGATGATTGTAAGTTAAATTCAGCTGTCAGTAGTAAGTATAGTTTCTAGTTTCCTAAAATTAGTACCCTTTTTTTTTTTTTTGTTTCTCATAAGAGCAAATAGATGTGTTTTTGTTAAACCAGTGGAATACAGTGCTAAACTGGATCAGTAGGATGGATGTTCAGTAATGGATGTGCTGGCTCGGATGGGGGCTCTTATGTTATATTTGTTCCTGCTGTTGGTATCCTTTATTGGATTTTCAAGAGGGCTGGCTGGAGAAATGTGACAAATTATTTGCTGATTTTGTATAAAAGTTCACCCAGAGCATCTGGGGGGAAAAAAAAAAAAAAGGAGCAGCACATAATTGGCTTTCCGAAACACTCAGGGGYTGAGTAAATTGGAAGAATTAATGGAAAGCTTTTTGTCTCAGGCTTCTCACAAATCTGGACAGTGAGCTTGTTCAAATGGAATAACAAAACATAGTCTTGGGGGCTGATTTTATTGTTATTCCTTTTGGCTTCCATCCTGCATTTTCTCAAGTTTTGCACTTGAATTGTGAAAGTAGTTTCATTAATTTCAGTGATGCTTCTAGAGTGCTGAGGGTGTATTAGCATCCAAGTGTTCAAAGAAACTCTTTAAGAGCAATGTATAGCAAATCCCAGTATTTTTGTACTTGGCATATGTGAACARCAGAATGGAGTTTTGGGTACATAATTGGATTTGCTCTTTATCAGGGAGACATTTTAAAGCAATTGTAATTTTAAATGAAACTGCTGTTTTCTTTGTCTTATACTCTGAAGTTTCACRTTGTGACCTTTTTTCTCCCTCTCTGGCTGTAAAGCAAAAGGCTCTGGGCAGGTGTTTGGACACCTGGATTTCAAGCTGATAGTGGAGCCTTCGGATGCTCCTCCTTTCACTGTTGTCCTTTTAGCCCCATCACGGCAGGAGAAAGCAGCGTGGACCAGTGACATCAGTCAGGTACCTCAGTGCTTTCTTCACCTTGCTTGTGTTGAGACTTGAATTCATTCTGTGTTTCTGAAAACCAGTTAAGAGAGGGATGCTGAATACTTTTGATTTGTGTGTTATGTATGACATGCCCTTAGTGCTGCCTGCTCTCCTCAAAATTCTGTCCTTGCTTCTCACTCACCAGTGAAATGTGTTTCTCAATGACAGAGATAGGGTATAAATTTCAAAATTGCCCACGGGCAAACATAATCCAATGGTAATAATTTTATGTCTAAGGAGAGCCCATTCACAAACATATTTTGATTTAAGTAGGATAATACTGGTTTGTTCATGATTTTCATACAGATCAAAAATCACCTGAGAGTCCTAGAGTGATAATGATATCACATCACATCAATAATGAAGTAAGAAAATGGGATAAACTCTTTTTTTCCAACAAAAGTGAATAATAAMAAATCATTATAAATAGTTGCTGAACATTCTGACAGTGTGCAGGAACTGTCTATGTCGTGAGTTAAGGAAAAGGGTATTTTAAAATTTTTAGATATGAGGGATAAGTTCTTATTTATTTTTATTGCTTTTAGTTAAAACCATAATAGACAAACTCTATCATAATCTATTTGTGGAAAGAAAATGAATGCAACCAAAAAAAAATCTGACCTTCCAGCTAATCAGAGCTAAATCAAGGCTATTTGTGGTTTGTTTTTACACATGAACAAGAACAAGACCTCTCATAGTTTTGAATGCAGGTCCTAATCTCTGTTAATTTAATTTATCCTCTGTTAAAAGAGAGAAATAGTTGATTAGAGAAATATCTCTAATCTGTCTGCGTGGAATGTGATGCATTTTCAAAGCTGCTATCATTGCTGACAACATCTCTAGATGAATCAGCATCATAATGAGTAGAAATTGCTTAAAAATAAGTATTCTCAGTTACTTTGTGCTGGATTAACATTTTTGAAAGCATAAAAATAGGAAAATAAAAATCTCAAAATACAGTATGAGCTGT
Organism: Malurus melanocephalus; assembly: GCF_030028575.1. NCBI lineage: Eukaryota > Metazoa > Chordata > Aves > Passeriformes > Maluridae > Malurus > Malurus melanocephalus. Next base: position 266,210 of record NW_026623883.1, on the reverse strand, counting down.
AGCCTGCTGTCTTACAGACAGGCCTGACTGAAGAATTTTTTACAAAACAGATTTTCAGTGAATAATGTTGTTCCATTACGTGCAAAATTATTGGAATTATTTGCTGGGGCAGAAAGACCATTTAAGAACAGGAATAAGTCCATTCTTAGCTTAAATTATAATAAACTAAAAAGTCGTCTGGTGTGATGATTGGTGCTAAGGGCTTCTTTGAAATATTTCAAATTCAAGAAGGAGAGATGTATTTCTATTAAATGTATTTTCTCACTGGTTTTAGGTAAAAATTTCAGAAAATTACACTGTGAATTATTACAGCTTCACTTTCCAAATAATCTTAGAAACCTGAATTGAAAACCACATATAGCTACGTAGATGATATTTTAAATGTACAGCTGTAGATGTAATCTAAACCTGAAGGGGCCTCTGATTGTCAGGTTTGAGCAATCCAATATCAATCATTGCTCTGCTATGAAATGTTCCAAAGGCAGAAAGCTGCATGTGTTTTTGACGTTAAGATAAATGCATGTGGTAATTTTTGAAACTCCTTTTTACTGTTGATAGGAGATCATCTTTATATGTATGTATGTATGTATGTATGTATGTATGTATGTATGTGTGCATGTTTGTATGTATATATGTGTGTGTATTGTACTTGATGATTAAAAGTAAAGTATTATAAACACAAGAGAGCTGCAGGGCTTGGTAGCAGGTCCTTGTTGCAGACCATGTAAACCTGATCTTCTGTCACAATTGTTGACTTCCATGCACAAGGCTGGTGGTGCTGAGTTATCTGAGAATCCTATAATCCCAGGGTCACTGAGGGTGGAAAATCCCTGCCAGCCCACGGTGTCCCAGCTGTGCCCACCTTGTCCCCATCCCAGAGCTCTCAGTGCCACCTCCAGCCCTTCCCTGGACACCTCCAGGGCTGGGCACTCCAAAGCTCCCTGGGCAGCCCCTGCCAAGGCCTGAGCACCCTTTCCATGGGCAAATTCCTGCTGATGTCCCCCCTGAGCCTGCCCTGGCCCAGCCTGAGGCCGTTCCCTCTCCTCCTGTCCCTGTTCCCTGGAGCAGAGCCCAAATCCCCTCTGGCTGCCCCCTCCTGGCACCAAAATCAGTAAAAATAAGTGTCCCTAACAGCAATACAGCACGAAGAAGCTGCCATTGTTCATTCAGTGCTGGGTGCATGAGGGAACATTGCTCTGAGATACCGTGTGTGCTGAGCACAGAAAGGTTCCTCTTCTTGGGCTGTGTTTTACGTGTACACTCAGGTTTTCCCAGAACAAACATTGATATGGTAACATTTCCCTGAGGTCATTAACACMCATTCCCTCCCATCAGCAGTGTTCTCTGTCCTGGCAGTGTCTTTGGTGGTCCCTGGTGGGCAGTGACCCCACAGTTGTGACTGACTGCCTGCTGAGCTGGTGCTGGTGTGCCTGGTGATGAGAAAGGCTGGCATAGGTGGCCTAACTTGTTAATTTGTGAGGCTTTGAGTCAATGGAGTGTAGCTTCTATTCCTTCCCTGGTTAATGTTTATTGTGCTTTTGATTGTGCCCTTCTATAGCCTAATGATTTTGCTAAATGGTCACTGTATTGACCACCCAGGTGCAAACATTTCATCTGGCTACACTGTCAGGAGTTGTGCAGAGCCACAAGGTCCCCCCTGATCCCATTTTCTCCAGGCTGAGCCCCTCAGCTGCTCCTGGGGCTCCAGACCCTTCCAAACTCTGTTCCCTCCTTTGGGCACATCTGAACTACATAAAAGTGCAATGGAAGTTATCTCCCACTCCCTAACCCAAAACATTTATACAAGAGTTTGCTGGGAGTGCTTGGGCAGCTTCCTCACAGCTTTGTTTCACAAGGAGCACCACCTGAGTTTGTTTTTACAAGTGTGTTTCTGGAAGCTTTTTATATTCCCCTCTGGTCTTTTGCACAGAGTAAAGGTTAAGGTATTACTGTACCCATTGGAGTATAAAGCATTCTGACTGTCTTGTGGTCTTGACTTTTCAAGCTTACACTCATTCAGGAAATACTAGAAGTAATGAATTTTCTTCCCTTTCAACGGAGCTTCAAAGGAAATATCACTTCCAACTCAAAATACTTAATCATGTGGAAAAAAAAGGTTGCTGAACTGAATACCCTGAGCGTCAAAGGCTAGAGAAGCATGTCGACTCTAATTCTTGCACCACTGCTTTTCATTTGTGAAAATACCTTGTCTTAATCAGGCTGTACCCTACAAAAGTGTGCTGTGAGCTTAGAGGGATATGGAAAACATGGGAATCAATCCCCTTTCCCTGTGTTTCGATTTTAACAGTTCTCAATGTTTATTTTCACAGTGCATTGATAATATAAGGTGCAATGGATTAATGACAATAGTGTTTGAAGAAAACTCCAAAGTCACAGTGCCACATATGATCAAGTAAGTGCAACAGTGGACAAAATAGATTTTTGTATTTCTTTGGTAAAAAAAAATTAACAAAACAAAGCATGTGTTTAGAAAATGCAAACTTTTAGTTTATTTGTTTTCTGCCATTTTTGCTGAATGAAACTATTCTATAGATTCTATAAGATTCCTTAAACTATTCTATAAGATTCTATATCCCAAAACATTTATTTTCAAATCTCTTTCTTGGAATTGTCAGGATCACTCAGAGTGGTGAACTTCCAAATCACAGTGTTGGATCACAGCACAGATTTTTCTATTTTTTTCTGTAGTTGGCATTAGTTATGGCCCAGATAAATGATTTTGTTCTCAGTCAGCTTTTCTCAGTCATATCACTCATAATTATATTAAAGATTTTTTTAAAGTGTGATGGTCGACAAGTTCCATTTTCAAAGGTATTATATTAGGCAAAGTTTTTGTTCTCTCTGATATTTCTCTTTAAAAATTATTTTGTGYCATAATTTTAACTGATCACCTCAAAGTAACAACATTATTTAGAAACCTGCTTCCCTCACCTTTGGATTCTCTCAATTATTTATTGCAATAAGTAGTTATTATTTCCAATGAGACATTTTCAGCACGTGATTCAAAATTTTCAATGTAACTTGGATCTTCTACCGACCTCAAWTTACATGAGTTTTACTTTTTAGTATCCAATATAAATACTAGTGAATGAAACAWAGGGATAGACAGAAAACTATTTCCTTTCTCACTGTTATCTGTCACATTTCTTGGTTTATCAAATGCCTCTTTTGTAGTTGTTCCCTCTCTTCTCTTTGTGTTTAGAAATGGGAAAGAGAAAACATTTGGGAACACTGTTAGGGCACATGTCTTTGATCCCTGGAAATAAGGCATTTTATTGTCTTCAGCTTTCAAGAAACAACTCTCCATGTGTAAACACTTATGTCACCTGCTGAGTTTTAAAAAGTACATTTGAAGAATTTGTCCCCTTTCAAAGCACAGACACTGAGTGCCAGTGCCTGCAGAAAGGAATATTAGTTCTAAAGAGCATACAGGATCTTTGCCCAGGCACAAATTTGGTGCTTTCTTTCTTAAATTTTTTTTGTCTGATTTGCAGCATGCATTGACTTTCTGAGTCAGATGTCTTTGGATGACACAAACAAAAATTTCCCACTTTTCTGAGGGCCCAGATTAAGAAACAAGAAACAAGATTTCTGTGTTTTAGTTTTTTTTTGGTTTTGAGTTATTTTTTTGGGTTTTTTTTGGGTTTGGGTTTTTTGTTTTGTTGTTGTGTTTT
>NW_026623883.1:255776-262476 GCF_030028575.1 Malurus melanocephalus | reverse complement strand
TGAGAGTTTGCCCTTTTTTTGTGGGCTTTTTTTTTTTAATGTAATACAATGTAGAAGTGTGTGGAATATCCTGTTCTTTTTTTCAGACAAAATCCAATAACTTTTCACATAAAGATTGGTTGTATTGCAAGATGCTTTACTTAGTATTCATCCTGTTTATATACAAGCTATGCCTTCAACTAGACAAAATTGAGAAAAATAGAATCTGAGGGATAGAAAACCAAACCCCATTATGGGAGGGTTTTGTAAATAGTTTTTGTTTTGTTGTCCAAGCAAAAATTAGTCCATCCTTGGTTTTGTTTTTTTTCCCACTGGAAACAAAGATTCTTTTTGGTTTTTCATTTGAAATTGAGATGTTTTATGCTGATCCCTCTTTCTTCTTTTAAAAGAATAAGTAATCCTTGGAGCCTGAAGGAAGTTGTTAATTTGCAGATGAGCCTTAAACTTTGCAAAGAGGTTAATTTTTCTGGGTTTTTTTAGGGTTCATTTCTCTATTTTAGATAAAGCTTAATCTTGGCAGAAATAGTTGCAATCACCTATTCTATAYTGGGATTTTAGTAAAATTGAACTAGGGGCCACAATAGCCTGAACAAGCCAGAAGGGGACACTTCTGCCAGCTGTTCCATTTCTGAAATTTTGGAGTCATTTACCATTTCTTATGCTTTGAAATGTAAAACATTYCCCAAAAATAGGGAATAAGGGAATAAATTCCCTTAGTAATGGAAGCGGGTATCACCACAGATGAAGAGTTTTCTTGATCAAATACAGTAGTGCCTAAATATTTGTGGCCTCTGTGCTGACAGGAGCAGCTACAGTGATCCCACTCCTTAACCACAATCACTCACTGGTAAAGCATTTTAAATTTGACTTTTGTGTAGATCCGATGCCCGCCTCCACAGAGACGACATTGACATTTGTTTCAGCAAAACGCTGAATTCCTGCAAAGTCCCCCAAATCCGCTACGCGAGCGTCGAGCGCCTCTTGGAGCGGCTCACGGACCTGCGGTTCCTGAGCATCGACTTCCTGAACACCTTCCTGCACACCTACCGCATCTTCACCACCGCCGCCGTGGTCCTGGAGAAGCTCTCYGACATCTACAGGAGACCCTTCACGTCCATTCCTGTCAGGTGAGCTCGGGATTTTCCCCCATTCTGTCGCACATTTCTGAAAGATGACCACGGCGTCATTCATTGTTCATTTTGTGGGGTGTTCTCCCTGTTATTTTTTACTTATAAATAATCTAAGAAGAAGGTTCTTAGTTTGTAAACTGGAAATCAGTTTTTGGGAAAATCTGTCTGAGCTGTCAGCCCAAGCTTTGAGAATTCAGTGTCACACGGATTTTGCAGTGCCATGCAGATTTGCATAAAATTTAATCACTTTTAGTTAAATCTATTTAATGTTCGCTATCATGTTGCMCTTTTTTTGTGTTTCCACTCTCAGGTCCTTGGAGTTGTTCTTCGCCACCAGTCAGAACAACAGAGGAGAGTACCTGGCTGACGGGAAGTCACCACATCTCTGCCGCAAATTTTCTTCTCCTCCTCCCCTGTCACTCTCCAGGACCTCCTCTCCTGCCAGGACCCGAAAACTGTCGCTGACCTCCCCGCTGAACTCCAGGATCGGCGCCCTGGACCTGTCTGCTTCGTCTGTGGCCAGCAGTCCTACCTCAAACTACAGCCCCGCCACATCACCCCCACCCACGGGCAGCAAGGCGCCGCTGGACCTGAGCCGGGGGCTGTCATCCCCYGAGCAGAGCCCGGGCTCAGCCGAGGACAGCCTGGAGAACCCWCGCCTGGACCTGTGCAACAAGCTGAGGAGGAGCATCCGCAGAGGTATTGCACAGCACTGAGCCCAAACGTGCTGCTTGCTGCTGCTTCTCGGGGCGAGGCTGCGCTGTGYTCTCTGTTCCCACACAATTCTTGCTTCTTACCAGCAATAGCAGCATGGCAAAGTCATAGAATCACAGAATGTTTTGGGTAAAAAACTACCTTAAAAGTCATCTAGTTCCAACCCATACCACCTGGTCTGTTTTCACTTCAGGGCAGTGTTAAGGAGAAAAGCAGGGGAGAATATTTGATGCCAGTTGTGTTTCCTGGGGTGAGAAATTTTTGAGTTGTGCCATTGMCTAGAGGAAGTGAAATATTAATTTATAAAGAAAGACCTGACAGCTTTAACATGTTTGCATAGAGGGCTTTTTTTTTCAGGAAGATTCCATCACTAATCCAAATAAATAATGTATGTGATGTGCTCGGTACATTRGTGACATTCATACCAGGTGGTGTGAATGTCACCTGGTTATCCATCCAGAAGGTACAAGTCTAAAATAGATTAATTGCTCCTCTGCAAATGCCTGTTTCCTCCATGGATTCTGTAAGGCACCTTGGAATAGGTTTTACTTCCAGAGGGCTGAAGTTGGTTGATACAAACCTTAGTGTGGGCATCTAGGCTGGGATCATTGTATTTATAGATGGCAAAGCAAGGAAGTAACTCCACTCTCAGAGAAAACTGAAGTGGGCATTATTTCTCCTTTGGGGACAGAGGAATGGTTTTCTGAGTTGGAATAGAAGTTTGCAGTAATTTTTTTCTATTGTTGTTACACTAAGCAGAGAAYGATGCAATTTAAAAATGTTTTCTTATTCCTAAAATTAATATTGCAAAATGATTGTACATGGCCTGGGTTACAGTCTGAGGAATTTTATCTATAAATCTGAGCAAAATGTGGATCAATTTTAGTTGCTAGTACTGCAACAACAAAAATTAATAAGTGGAAAAAAGAAAAGGACTACCAAACATAAACTAAGTAAAATATGATTGAAAAGTTATGTCTGCTCCCTAATGATGAGTTGACAATGCCCTGCTAATAAATTAGAGGTTTCATTATGCAGAGGGATGGTTTTTACAGATTATAGCCTATTGTTTAACAAAAAAATCCCTCAATCGCAAGGTGTTAGCTACAACGAATCACAGCTGAAGCTCTTCGGTACCAATGCACGCAGCATGAGGAACAAACAAGAGAAGCTTGAATTGTTGGCTCAGTTTCGGTGATTTGATGCCATTGGCATAAATAAAACCYTACTGRGGTGAGTCCTGTGATTGAAGTGCCCTCCTGAAGAGTTACAGACTCTTTAGGAAGAATAAACAGGGCAGATAAGGCAGGGGAGGCACACTATGTAACAGAAGGGTTAGAATGTAGGGAAGTCACAGCTGCCAGTGGCACGGTGGAGAGCCTCTGGGTAAGAATCAAGGAACAAACGATGCAGATGTTTCTGTGGGAGCTCACTATAGAACTCCCAGCCCGCATGATAAAGCCAGACAGTTATTCTTTGAGGAACTGAGAGATGCTTCCAAGTCAACTGCCCTTGTCCTTCTGGCAYACTCCAGCCTGTCAGAAATCAACTGGGAGCATCACACAGCTGATACAATGCAGGCCACATTACTGGAATACCTACATGATAACTTCATAGGATAAGTACTAGGACAGTTGACTGGGAAAGATGCCCTCCTTGATGTTTTGCTTGTTAACAGAGAGGGTTGCATGAATCACATGATTGGTGGTCATCTTCGCTACAAGAGCCACAAAGTGATTGAGTTTAAAATCCTTGTTGCTAGAAGGAAAAGTTTGTTGCTAGAACGATTTCCCCCTTGGACATCAGGAAAGCAGACTTCAGCGTGCTCAGGGAAACAGTGAGCAAGATCCCTGGGAAAATTCTTTCTAAGGTGTTGGGGACCATTAGTGCTGGTCACTGTTTAGGCATCCCCTCCTGAGGTCACAGGAAGAGGCAATTCCAAAATATTGAAAGTCAAGCAGACGAGACAGAAAGCTGGCTTGGTTGAGAGGGATCTTGTTTGGGAGATAAAGCAGAAAAGGAATGTGTATGCCCAGCAGAAGTTTGGAATGACATGGGAGGAGCACAAGAGATGCTGCTCTGCAGGGAGAAAATTTTTGCAGCTAAAGCTTAACTGGAGTTGAAACTTCCCAGAATTTGTGAGGGACAATAAAAAGATTTTGTTTTGCTTTTTTTGGCAAAAAGTAGTGCAGAAATTACATTGTCCCATTCCAGAATGAGGACAGTCACCTCACAAAGAAGGAGTTTGACAAGACAGGGATATTTAATGTTTTTCTTACCTATTTTCAACATGACTAAGGAGGTTCCAGAGCCCAGAGCCGAATGACCATGGCTTCAGAATGATAAACTCCCAGTTGATTGTGAAGTTGTAGGGATCTGCTGCACCAGCTGGATCCCTGTAAATCTGTGGGGCCTTATGGGATTCATCAGAGAATACACAAAGAGCTGGCTGATGTCATTATGAGGCTTCTCTCAATATTTCAAAAGTCTTGGGAATATGGAGAGGTCCCAGTTGAGTGGAAGCTGGTTAACATTGCCCCTGTTTTCAAAAAGCAAAAGAAGGATGACCCTGGAAACTACAGGCCCATCAGTCTCATTTCAGTGTCTGGTAATTTTTATGGAGAAGATTATTCTGGGAGGTATTACAAACACCTGAAGGACAACACAGGCATCATGTTATTAAAAAATGGAAAAAAGATCCTTAAAACTCTTCATTCAGTGCTGGGTGCATGAGGGAACTTCTGCTGTGAGATATGGTGTGTGCTGAGCACAGAAGAGGCTCCTATTCATGGCCTGTATTTTACATTGACATTCACAGTTTTTCCCAGAACAAACATATGATAATCGTTCCCCAAAGTCAAAGTCATCAACACATGTTGCTTTCCTTTTCACATGAATTTGTCTATGACTGGGGGCTCTCCAGTGGTGTCTGGTGATTGTCAGCCCTGAAGTTGCACTTGACCACTGCATGAATTCAGTGTTACTTTTCCAAACCTGGAGCTGAGTTGGCACAACCAATGTAATTGATTATTTTAGAGATGAAAACATATTCTCCTGCTCCTCTTTTTGGTTGATGTTTAACATGATCCCCWTTATGCAGTTCCACAGGCCAGTGATTTTACAAAATAATCATTGTCTTTTCCCTACAGCTGAGCAAACAGGTATTCATCTGGCAACAATAGGTCAGTACTGCTTCATGAGGGGCAAGTCCTGCTTGTCACACCTGAGTTCCTTCTCTGACAGGGTAACCCACCTGTTTGACCCAGGAAAGGCACTAATGTGATCTTTTGGGACTTTGGCAGAGCTTGTGGTACAGTTTCTCCCAGGATTCTTGTGGACAAACTGTCCAGCCCACAGGTGGATAAAAACATAGTGAGCAACTGGCTCACGAGTTGGGCATAAAGGGTYGTGGTGGCTGGGCTGACACTGCTGGGGTTCCAGGGTTCCATCCTCAGCCCCGTGCTCCTCAGCATCTTCAGCAGCAGCCTGGACACAGGATGTAAGGAATATCGAGTAAGTTTGCTGATGACACTAACTGGGAAGAGCTCTTGACTTCCTCGTAGGCAGAGAGAGCTCAGCAAATGWGGGATGGGAAATCAGCAGCTGTGTGGGGTTTAACAAGGGATTCTGCACCTGGGCTGGGCTGTGTGTATGGACTGGGGAACAAGGGGATAGAGAAGGGACCTGTGGGTCCTGTGTCCAGTTGGATCTGGGTCAGCAGTACCCTGGAGCCAGGAAGGACATCCCTGTGCTAGGGGCAGCAGTCCCAGCATTACCAGATGGAGCAGCCTCACCTTAAGTCCTGGGGAAGGTTTTGGGCACCATAATATCAGAAAGAGCTGAAGCTCTTAGACAGTGTGCAAAAGAGGGAGGTGGGGATGGTGAAAGRTCAGGAGGGGCCACTTGGCTGGTTCAGCTGGAGCAGAGGACACTGAGGGCAGGGGCAGCTCCAATCTCTGCTTCCTGGGACAGGGACATAGTCCTGGACAGGGACAGGGAACGGCTGGAGCTGGGCCAGGGCAGGCTCAGGCTGGAGAGCAGGAAAGGTTCTCCTGTCCCCAGAGGGTGCTGGCACTGCCCAGGCTCCCCAGGGAATGGTCCCAGCCCCGAGGCTGCCAGAGCTGCAGGAGCATTTGGACAATGATCTCAGGGATGCACAGGAGGGGATTGTTGGGGTGCCTGTGGGTTGGACTGAAGAGCTTGATGGGTTGCTTCCAACTCAGCATATTCTGTGCTTCTGTGATCTTTCCTTGTGCTTTATGCTTTCAAAAAATACTGGTTAGCTGTTGTGCATAATCATGTATCCAGTGTGCTGGATGTTTTTGCATTAATTGCATAACAGAACTATTTATATGTATAAAATAGAGTTTTTTCTATGCAAAGTTACGCAAATTCTTCTTGTGCAGTACTGTATCCACATTCAAATTAATATGATGATAGCACAGCATGTCCCAGAATACAGACCATGCAGTAAAAGTAATCATAGATGGGTAACTGCAGTCTTAGGTGTAACATTTTTTTTCCTTATTATAAGTGAAATGGTAAAGTTGTTCTGCCCTTGTGTAAGCACCGGGCATTGTTGGAGAGTTATTCAGGTTTTTCATGGTGGTCTGTCAGAGCTCAAGTGTTACCTGGGCAGCACAAGGAGCATTTGGAAAAAATGGACAAAAGCCTATCTGAATGCTAAATTGCTGCCCGTGCAGTGTTTCCCATCCCTTCGGGGTTCTCCTGCTGAACAGCTTGCTCAGTCTGGAGTAATTTTCAGGYAGAGAGCTGTGTCCTGCAGGAAAAAGTCCTTTTGTCACCCAACTGCATACAGTATGATGAGGAAGAAGAGTAAATTTAAAAAGAAATCT
>NW_026623883.1:235740-255636 GCF_030028575.1 Malurus melanocephalus | reverse complement strand
AAACAAAAGAAAACCACACCAAAAAACCAGCTCTGGCTTAGTCTAAATCCAGTACAACTGCACAGATTGTATTGCCTGGGACATATTATTATGGTGATTGTTGTTCTCTATGGCTGTTGTCCATTTATAAGCTGGAATTTTCACCTCCTTTGYCTGCTTTCAAAGTTGTTTGCTTTCAGAGTTTCTGCTTTCCAAAGTTTCTGTTTATATTTAGCTYTATATACACAATGCTTATGCTGCAGGCAGAGCTGTCATTCACATCAAATGCAGGATACATTTTATCAGCCTGTTTTCCCTTATTTTGAAAGGAGTATTTCTCCCTTTCCTTTTTTAAATTCTTCTGATAAAAGAACTCCGCCATGGACTAGTTTGCTCTCCAGTGCTGTTTGGCAATTTTATTGGACAGATTTTGATTRCACTTTGTTATTCAACAAGGATTATTTTCCCTAGCTCAGAGAACACCTGTGAGTTCGAGTACCCCTATTATTTGTGCATGTCACTGCATATTCTCCTGACTGAAAGTTTAAGTTTATCCAACACACTTTAAAACTGACAGCTTGCTGGTTTTCACCAAGTTCTTTATTTTTTAGCTTTTGTGTCATTGGTACAAAACTTTCCCACTCTTTTCAATCCATCCAGAGGAAATTATTGCTGAGTTAATGGCAAAATCTCATGGCAAGTTCCAGAAGCGGTAACGTTTGAAACAACTGTAAACCAAATTATGCGTGATCATCAGTACTGACATTTATTCTCTTTTAAAGCAGCAGTTCTCGAATCTGTGTCAGTGGACAGGACTATTCCTGAAAGCACCTCAGTAGTGGACACCGCAGAGCTGTCCCCGTGCCGGTCCCCTTCGACACCGCGTCACCTCCGCTACCGTCAGCCAGGAGGTGAGACACTGACACGTCCAGGCTTTGCCAGACACTTTAAATAGGGTTTAATCACTGTGCCTGTGGTCTGTGCAGGTCAGTAGAAAGCAATAATCATCTGGTTYGCTCGTATTTTTCTTGTTTCTCAGGTGTTAAAAAGTAAAAAAGCCATTAAAACGTGAAGTGYGCCCAAATTTGAGTAGCAGTAATGAGACATGGAAGCGTGTTGAGACTTCAGTATGATTCAGTGCTCTGAAATAGCTCAAGCAGGATGTGCCCAAGTTCAAGAGCAATGTTGAATCAGTCCTGTTCTCACAGAGCTCTCAAGACTTCGACATATTTTTTTCAGCTGATGAGGGGACATATTTTGGGCACCATATGCAATCACGAAACACAACACCCATTGTCAGTGGGGAGTGACTGTGTCTGTTTCTTTGTGTAACACTGAACATTTACAGATGGTGTCACATTATTCATTCCAAGATTTGAATAAGCTGCTCAGTTGAAGAGGAAAAAGAGAGCTGGAGCTCCTCAAATAGCTCTCACATGGCTCTTTGAAGTCATTAGCAGGGCTGTGAGCTGCATCCATGAACMCTTCAAGTGCTACCACCTCATGCAGGTCAGGTTTGTGGGCCAGTGTTCCCTGCCTGGGACTAAAACAAAAGCARAGCAGAGTCTTCCCACCTGGGTCATAAGTTGCAAGGACACTTTTAGTTTAAACCAAGAGTAATTTTCTGTGATAGGGCACATTTGTGACAAGAAGGCAAGATTTGTGAATTGGAAACTGCAGGCAATGTCGTATTATCTGAGTCTGAGTCAATGTTCACAGAACTCCCTGTAGAGAAATTCGATAGAACCTGCAAAACTGTGCTTCTCYTGGGCAGCAACCAGGGAAAACATGTGAATACAGTCATCAAAAGCTGGTGAATRTGCTTAATTCTCTGATGTAATTTTTTGTTGAGATAATTTTCTATACCATTGTTTTTCTCTCTCTTTTTTACCCCCACTCCTGTTTGGTTAAGATACTTGTTCCTGACCTTGTCAGTGTGTTAGATGTTTTTGTATGGCAACATTAATTATACTGGTCTGAAAAGATAAGCTACAAATATGATTATGATTATGGTACTTTTGTTGTCTTTAACAGAAAATCATCTGACAATGACAACATGGAACACTGACAGTTACAATCTGTACTGAAGATTCTAAGTGTTGTTGCTGTTTAATGCAAAGTGTGTAGAAGGTAATTTTTTTCCTGTCTTTTCCCTTTACAGTGCAGACTGCTGACAACAGCCACTGCTCMGTTTCTCCTGCTTCTGCTTTTGCAATTGCCACAGCTGCAGCTGGGCACGGGAGCCCACCAGGTGAGAGGGTGTGCTGTACAGACACGAGTGACAGAGGGGTGCATGGGCTCTCAGAAGGTGAACATTCCTCAAGAACATACCTCAGTGTTCTTGACAGCAAATTCTTGAGTCAGACAGGGCTTGGCAGYAAWGTGGTCTAGTGGGAGGTGTCCCTGCCCATGGCAGGGTTGGAACTGGGTATTTTTAAGACCTTTTTCAAGTCTATTAGTTGATTTCTTAATATTTGCAATCCWACCTATTACTGAAAGATGAATATTTGACATGTATGTGATCTGCTAAGCATCCAGATAGTATCTGTCTTGTTTTTTTTTTTAATTGAACTTACAATTGAAGATTTTATTTTTTAAAATGAGGTTTTCTATGTCCAGAGGTAGTATGCAATTCTACTAAATTTTACTAATTGTAAGTATGTACCGTATATTCCTCGGAAAGCAGCTACTGACTGAAGGTATTGAGTGCAAGATAAAATGTTAAGTATTGAATGTGCTGCTTGTCTTGCTGTGTACCATTTGGCATATCAATATTTTCCACTAACAGAGTCCTCTCATAGATCATGTTGCACATAAACCCAAACTTCTCTTAAGTGTACAAAATCAATTTCACTTTGGCTTGGCTTGCTCAAACCCACAGTTCATTCTGATCATGTGTGACAAAGCACAATCCAGCTGTAAACTCACACTTGCATTTTTTCCATTGGAATATCAAGAAACTGCTTTGAAGACCCCAGTCTCAAAATTATCCATGGAATTCTGCGTAAGACAGTAAATCCCCATGAATCTCAGTGGATTTTGTATCCACTATGTCTAAAGTTATTGCCACTGATTGATGGGTGAGAAGACATCAGGAGAAAATAATTTCTGCATGGTCATGGATCAGTTCTGCTCTTAGTCTGGTGTACTTGTATGATGTTTAGATTACAGGACAGTGATTTTCACTGTTAGGAACTCTATTAGAGAATTATTTTGGCTGGAAAATCCCTCCCAGCCCACAGTGTCCCAGCTGTGCCCACCGTGTCCCCATCCCAGAGCTCTCAGTGCCACCTCCAGCCCTTCCCTGGACACCTCCAGGGCTGGGCACTCCAAAGCTCCCTGGGCAGCCCCTGCCAAGGCCTGAGCACCCTTTCCATGGGCAAATTCCTGCTGATGTCCCCCCTGAGCCTGCCCTGGCCCAGCCTGAGGCCGTTCCCTCTCCTCCTGTCCCTGTTCCCTGGAGCAGAGCCCAAATCCCCTCTGGCTGTCCCCTCCTGGCACCAAAAATCGGTAAAATAAGCATCCCTAACAGCCATACAGCACCAAGAAGCTGTCATTGTTCACTCAGTGCTGGGTGCATGAGGGAACATTGCTCTGAGATACCGTGTGTGCTGAGCACAGACAGGTTCCTCTTCTTGGGCTGTGTTTTACGTGTAGACTCAGGTTTTCCCAGAACAAACATTGATACGGTAACATTTCCCTGAGGTCATTAACACACATTCCCTCCCATCAGCAGTGTTCTCTGTCCTGGCAGTGTCTTTGGTRGTCCCTGGTGGGCAGTGACCCCACAGTTGTGACTGACTGCCTGGTGAGCTGSTGCTGSTGTGCCTGGTKATGAGAAAGGCTGGCATAGGTGGCCTAACTTGTTAATTTGTGAGGCTTTGAATCAATGGAGTGTAGCTTCTATTCCTTCCCTGGTTAATGTTTATYGTGCTTTTGATTGTGCCCTTCCATAGCCTAATGATTTTGCTAAATGGTCACTGTATTGACCACCCAGGTGCAAACACTTGATCTACAGCTGTCAGGAGTTGTGCAGAGCCACAAGGTGTCCCCTGATCCCATTCTGTCCAGGCTGAGCCCCTTTCCCACTCCTCATCCCCCTCTCAGGCCCTGTCACAACCTCTCAGAACCTGTCACAAACTTGCATTTAGCAATCTTTATTTGAATTATGAGTATTCTCTGCCTTTGGAATCAGGCRCTGCATGGAATCACTGACACAATCTGCTTTATGAATTAACCCAGTATGTTTGCAAATTGTTTAGAAAGCAAAGTAAGAATAAAAAAATATTGGGTTTTCCCACTAGGAACTAATTCGATTAAAAAATGCTGGTTTTGTATTGCTAAAATCACCGCTTTTCAATATTCATATGTCTGTGAAGTATGAGAGAAAATACAATCCTCAATTACACCGTCATTTGAAGGAATCAAAGCTTGGGAATGTTGAAAGGGAAAAAAGCAGTCCTAACATTCCTAAGTTCTTTTYTGTGCTGTTGTTTCAGCTAGCCCTTCATTAAAAGGTCATTGTCCTGTCTGATGTAAAAAACAGAAGATTGTGCAGCAGATTTGACAGGAAAATGTGCAGTTTTGAGTCTCAGGAGACTGAGTTAGAGTAATCCAGTGTCCACCTAAGTCTAAAAATGAAAGATTTCAACCCAGACCTTAAACCATGGAATCACCTGTTTTGTAACTTGGTGCAGTAATTTGTGGTAGAGATAGAACTAAAATTGAAGAGTTGTGAAATTCAAATTTGGGTAAATCAAATAAATGTAGGGTTTACTTCCCGTGCGTGCTGTCTTGATAGTGAGATTTTTTTAAAATAATGCCTTTCTTCTTCCCAGTGGTGTCCTGTCTCATTCACATTTTCTAGGATGGACATGACCAATCAGTGAATCAGTTTTGGGCAGTGAATGAGATTTTTTGGCATTTTTTTTTTTGTTTTATTAAGTCACTCCTTGGCTTCCCTGCTGCAGACACTGTGACGTGTGCCCTTTACAATACTCCTACATGGAGTGTGAGTAGAGTGACAGATTAAATCCTGTGTTGATTAATAGCAAGTGATGCACATGARGCAAAACAATGTGAGCTCTGCACCTGAGAGGATTGGCTCAGGGCTGAGAGATGAGGATGGGAACAGGTCATWTCCTGAAGTGATCTCAGTGCTCTGCAGGAGCCAGAAAGGTGAAGGAAACATCAGGAATTACATGGAAGGAACTGGTACAAAATTATAATGGTACCACAGCACAAATGCAAAATTTGCACGCATATTGAAGGGTATGTACAGTCCTGACTGAGGTGAGAGACTGAGAGGTGGAAAGGGTTGAGAGTTTGCAATCAAGGATGAATTGAGTTATGAAATGGCTTCTGTGCATGTGAAGTTTAGAGAAGAGAGGGCTGGAGGCTTGATGAGGAATTTCTGTGAAAGGGGTGAACAAGGTGGTGTGGGTGAAGGGCTGCACTCAGTGTTCTCAGAGATCTTTTTCAACCCTAAATATTCTAAAATTCTATGGTTTGCTGCCTTCTCTGGAGCAAGATGTAGATACATCAGATGGTTTCCATGGACCAAGTTTCAAAAGGAGCAGGAGTTAGAGACTCCTTGTGCAATCAGTTGGAGTTTAGAGAGATCTGGAGAGGGACATTGTGAGAGGAACAGACTCACCCAGGTTCCAGGGTCTCAAGCCCTTCAGCAGGTGTTTTTTGACTYACTGATTTTATTGCTGTTATTGCCACTTACTTTACAGTTAGCTGCTTTGATGATGCCAAGCTGTGCTACTTTTCCTATTGTTTAGTTCRTCTGCCTGGTTAAATATTAATCTCTACATATCTTAAACGTATTTTTGTCTGTTTGCTTCCAGAAAATTTGCGTATTAGTCGTGTATTTTAACAGCATGATAAAGATAAAAAGAAGCATGAAGTAAAAGTGTAGAAAGTTAAATAAGGCACCCCAGGTKCACAGCTTGGGGCCTGTATGGAGGATGATATGCACAGTAGGGATAAATAGAGTATGTTCTGTCTTTTACATGTCCTTTCTCTTTGGAGGGATGTGAGGGACAGCTGGATAACTGCAGTGTTCTGTCACCATTAACAGCCTGTTTCACACCCTTCATTCCTTTCCCAATGTATAAAAATACTTTAACAACACTAACAGATTCTAGCATAGGAATGGACTTCAGCAGTTTCTTCTCCCTCTGTTGCACACCTCTATAAAATTGGTTCTTGATGTCTGCTTTAATCAGTGACAAAATCCACACAGAAGTTCTCTAGATCTGCTCACATGTTTGGCTTACAATATGGAAAAGTGCCTACAAAAATTTTGCTGTGAATTGTCTCATCCTAACAGGTATCCTGCTAACCCCTTGTTTTAGCTTTGCCATGAATAGTCCTGGAGTGGATCTGCAGCTGCAGTGAGCCCAATCTCCTTAGGAGTGAATTCCTCCTCTCTCTGAGTCTGTCACACAGCCAGTGTCAAAACAASCAGTGAGACTGGAAACGTGGGAGAGGAACCTCCTGCCAAAATACTCACCARTCATTTGTAGTCTTGCTGCAGAAATCCTACAGATGTTACAGGAGTTAAGCAGCAGCAGCAGCAGCATAATCTACACAGCACCCACACAAACCGTGACAGTAGATAAAAATAGTGTACATGGAGRATTATTTCTTTTACCTGTGGCTTCTAGAACTCGCAAAGTTCCGTGTTTTACTTTAGTTCCATTCTTTGAAATGTATTATTGCCTTTTTCTCTCTCATTAATCTTTTATTTACATCTGTTGTGCACAGAATCACGGCACAGCACTAGGATCAGTAAGATACTATGCAATGATTTTAAAGAAAAAAAAAAAACCCTTTTGGTTTTCATTTACCAAAACTGCTTTCTTTGCAGGCCCTCATACTTGTTAACAATTTGAAGGTATGAAGGTACTCTCTAAGGCTTGAAGAGATTGGAGTTTTATTTAGAATCTCTACATAGTTGTATGGATGAAGCCAAGTTAGCAAAATAATGCCATTTCTTAAACAATGAATTAGGTAAAAAGTACGTAGGTAAGCTTGCCAAAGATATAGATTTCTTCTCTCCTAACAATGTCTAACAYATCTTGAAGAAAAGTAGTTGATTCTAAAATCAGTAATTTTTTTTTTGGTTCTACTGAACATGGGGTTCAAGGAGATTGTTTCGAAAAAAAAAAACTTGAATTCAAGATCCAAACTGATCTTGGGTATTATTTCTTCAATATTTGTAGCAGAGAGGTTAAAAGAACTATGAGAAGCTTATTTCTGCCTCAGCTCAAGCTGGAGACCAAAGATCTCCCAACAAGAATAATTAATATTAGACAAGAAGCAAATACTTCCACCCAAACAAATGAACTGTTCCCTGACAAATACAGCAGCTTTGTTTTCACAGCTCTGCCACCCGATTTTAGCTGGTGCATTGTAACTCCAGTGTGCCTTCCTCCTCCTCCAGCAGAGAATGTCCCATTTCTCACCAGAAAAAGGTGACATTATGGGAGTGGGATGGCAGCAGTGGTTGGCAGGGGGGCCTGGCTTCCTCGCCACAAGCATTTGTTTTTTAAAGCACATGTGAGAGGGAGAGGAGAGAGTGAGAAAAAAGGAAGGGAAAAAGAGTCTTTGGGGGAGTATCTCTGACAAATAATGATTTACACATAGGAAAATCTGCCCTGTGCTAGAGACAGGGACAGATAGGTTTAATGTCTCTAATTTTAGTGATTTAAAGGAGCAATTAAAATGACAGCTTGAAGCTTTGAAGCTTCCACACAAAAATGAATTGCATGTATACTATCCCTTTCAATTCACTGCACACATCTGTGGTGCTAAATTACCTTTGGCTGAAGTTATTTACCTCCTTCTCTTTTCACAAAGAAGCAGTTTTAATCTAAATTGTCTTCGGTTTCAGGTTAGCAAAACTGATTTGACTGTTGACCGGACCTTTTTCTGGCATCCTCTGCTTTGGCATAGCTCTTACATTCTACCTGCAGAAGCAACAGGCCTTTGCAGCCACAGCAGATTCTCACTGAAATCAGTGCAAAACCTGCTCTGTTCATTTGCTGCAAGTGCTAAATGCCAGTGCCTTGGTCCTTCAGAGAAATTCAATTCACCTGGGCACTCAGAAGTGCCTCCTGGTGCTGCTGCCGGTGCTCCCACTGCGTGTTTTGCCCTGTTGACAAAACAGTTAATACAATCTTGGGATCATGGACCTGCCTTCATGTCCCTGTCTACAAGGATCAAGTTCCTTTCTGAATCTAAAACTTTGTAAGAAAGTAGTGTGTTAGTTGCACACTACTTTCCACTGTTTTTGGATGCAATAGCTATGTGCATAAGTGAAAAGAAAATATGAACAAAGGGAAGCGTGTATTCCTTTTGCAATGTAAATGCCTGATTCATTTYGAACTGGCTATTACTGTATTCTTGATCACTGCCTGGGGTGAAACATTGCAGCCCTTTGCAGTACTTTCTGGGAKGTAGAGCTGCCAAACCGCAATTTGAGAGCAGCTGAATGTGGTTGAAGAAGAGCAGCGTGGAAATGCTTTTGTGAAAGTGTCGAATTCGGGAGCCACTGGAAGGAGCATGGAATGGTCTCATCTCAGAGGTGCTGTAGGAGTTTGTCAGCTGTAACATAACCCAACTRCAGCAGCAGCAGCAAATAGAAATGGACCTTTGTAAATTACAGCTGTGGTTTCCAGAATGACAGATCTCCAGAGAGCTGTGGGAGCGCTGAAGTTGAGCCAGACGAGTCCTGTGAGCTCTCAGTCTAACACACTTCAGCCCTGCTTGATTACTCACACGATATTAGAGGGATGAAAATGAGCTGAAAGTAGTGATTTGTGTTTCAGAGAGATCCACAGTGGGTCTTGTGTGGGTCTTTCCATTCTGATAAATCAGRCACAGCTTGATTAAGGCTGTGTATTTTAAAGCATCAAAACGGTCATGAGAAAGTTTCATGGAAGTTTTCGGGGAGAGTTGCTTGGCTTGTTTTGGGTTGTGACCAGTGRAGCTGTTCCACAGTTGTCTGAGCCACGTGCCAGCTCCCGGTGCGACAACGTTTTTGTTTTGTTTGTTCTGGCAGAAGCACTAATTGRACTAATGGAATGACAGAGCTTGTGCCAAGCCATGGCAGGGAGCTCAGGCCCCGCTGAGTGTGTCGCTGCCAGCAGGGACACGGTGCTGCTGSCAGGTGTGCTCAGCCTTCATCTCCGTGATGTGACTCACAGGGGCACCGTGCTCTGGGCTGACACTCCCAGCGGGATCCTGCTGCTCCCTGGGATGGACAGCTCTAAACATGTGGAATTTCCTCAGCTGTCACCCCCTGGCACACAGGGACATGTCTAGGGTTCTGCATTCAGGGGTATCAGCTGTCCTGTTCAGGGAGAACTTTCCTCATTCTGAACACAGGAATATTAAAGTGGCATYACACCGTTGTGTTTCCTGAGATGGAGTTTCTGGTGTAGGCAGCTGAGTTAGTTWGGGATTTGGCAAAGATGGGAATTAAATGAGGCCTGTAAGGGAAACGCTTTCTTTTTTTCATTGTGAGAGAGAGGACAGACGGGCAGAGAGAGATTTCCTTGCTGATGTAAAAGTCAAGCAAACAATTTCTGATGTGATTCCGAGCTGGGTTCTATGTTATGTGGCTGACTGGGTAATCCAGTCCTCTGCTGTGCTAAATGTCTCAAATTTCATCAGTGGCTAAATGCTGATCTTTGGAAAGGTGTATATTTCTTACTGAGTTTGTATAAAAGTATCCGTGTCTGAAGGAAAACCAGAAAATGTGTGTCATTTTCTGCCTGATACTCAGTGTGATGCCGCATAACAGTGTTTATGATAAATCTGCACTCCAGTAATTTTCTGGGCTATAACATCTCATTCCTGTTCTGGGAAAGGTTTGTAGAACTTCCCCTTTCTGGATCCAGACGTGAAAGAAAGCAGTTTTGGTGATGRTATTCCAATTAAAAATTAAGATGAGACTGTATCTAAGCACTTGAAAGAAGATTGTGATTTTATCTGTTCTTCCTCAGGTCATGGGTTTCCATGTGAAACTCCAGGATTGAGTCTGGGGGTGCCTCATCTTCTGTCAGAGACAGAATGCCACCCAATCATGTCCTGCTTATCAATGCTGCTTGTGTTCTAACCCTACCAGTGCCCCCTTTTTGTCAGAAATTTAAGCTGTTTTGTTCCAATAAAGTGAAGAGCTGGTGTAGGATTTGTTAACCTCCCCTGGTCCTTACATATTCAGCCAAGTCTTTCTCCTTGACATTTTTGTGTAACTGATKGCTCCAGCCAGGCTCTGGGGAAGTGAGCACTTGTTCCCTCTAGGGAACACATTTTAATGAGATTCCCAGACCCATTTCTGCAGATTCTGAGACCTGAACATGGAACTTCTTGAAGTTCCCATCTCCATTTAAAAACTCAGTGTGGGAAATGTTCATTGAGTTACGCCACAGCTGACAGTGTTGGGCACCAAAAATGATTATGTGACAAGAAAATGCTGTTTTAGACCCAACCAGTGTCCCTTCCTGAGGCTGCAGGAGCTGCCCSGGGTTTGCCACCAAAGCAGAGTGACCAGGGCTGTGTCCAGTGTGGGGTCAGTGAGGGGCTGGGGTCATCTGGGGCTGATGGCCATGCCCTACAGGGGGAGAAATGGGATCCTTGTTCCAGGCTGTTCATTCACGAGTTGTAACAAAAGCAGTTGCTAAGAAATTGAAGGTAATTGGCTGATCTGATTTGCAGTTTTCTTTGAAAATGGCTTGATAATTAAAGTTTTGTCTCATGTGATTCCAGCTCTGGGAGTCAAGACATAAGTACAAATGATTTTTCCCCCCCTAATTTTGCAGAAATGTAAGATCTCCTGCTTTTACTTACGTATTCCTTTATTTTGAATTAATGTCTTATTCTAGTTTGTTACCAAAGTTTGTTAGAGGAGCTGGCTACTCAGGAAATCAGTATTTTTCCTGGACATTTCCTGAGCTACAGAGCCATGAAGCATTTGTTTCCTGACCTACTGCACTGAGTCCTGAGCAGCTGCAGTGGTGTGGGGAGAGAAGTTTGGGGAGGATTTTTATACCTTTTTTCTTTCATATTACTCCCGCTGTGCCTAAGTGCTACTTGCATAATTAATATTTGTTGTGGCTTCCATTATGACCCAGTCCTGAATGGTCTGGAAGCTGCTTGTGAGCTGGACATTTTGTTCAGAGATTTTTTGGTGACTGGTGTGCTTCCTGCCAGTTTTTGTTTTGCGTGACAGTCAACTCTCTGYTCACAGATGGTCTGAATAATGATCCATTTGGCTCCTTGCAATTATCTCCTCCTTTCCATTTAACCTTTATTCCTATTGACATTATAAAAATATGAATAATCTCATAAGCTAGTTCCTTTAATTGAAAAAGCCCCAATGAACTAAAGGTACAAATTCCAAAAGCCATTTAATGTGATTTTCTCTTTTTGTCTGTACATTGTCAYAGACTTTGTTTCTTGTGGTAGGGCACACCAAGCATTTTAAGTGTCTGAAAGCTTCTTCTGAATAGTTCTTGGAAAGACTGTGAGTCTTATGCAATAAATAAATATCTGCTGTACTCATATTGATRGCAGAGCAAGGTAGTAGGGTACATAAAATGTCATTAAGGAAATCCAGAGTGAGGGATCATTTGAAATGCAGGAAAACATCAGTAGGTAAGAGTTGCTTACCTGATCCCTGAAAGATAAGAGACGTAGCAGGAACACAARCAGATGTATAAATTCAAAGAAATATCAGCTGGGGTGTTGCCATTCTTGTCACTATTCATAGCAGATAATTCAAATTATTGCAGTAAAAAAGAAGTCTGGGGAGTATTGAAGATTCACCACTGTAATTGCTAAGAGTTGTTCAAAAAGACTTTTCTTCTTTGTCAGTTTTTCCCTATACTTTTTTATGTAAGCCATAGGGACAGTCTGCTGTCACATTGCACATCTGTCATGGCATTCTGAAGTCTGAGGACACGACAGGCTGCAACAGCTTTTGAAATTGGGGATCTGCTCCTTTCTAGAGATGCATCTGTAAACAAAGGCACAAGGTTTGGGTGGCTGCAATTGGGAAAAATTGGGTTGTGARTTTACCTGTGGGTGCACACACAAACACTTCTTGTGTGCAAACAAAGTSTGATTTTGAAGATGCATACAGGTGTGCCAAAATTCAGAATTGTGTTTAGGTTAAAACTTTAATTCCTTGTTATGTCTCTTTGTTGGTTCTGAAAGAAGAAAAGAAYAGGATGTTCTTGTTTTGCTGCTGAATTTTACCTGAAAAAATGAACTCTTTTGGTTTTTTTTTACTCTGAGATACTGACTTTCAATAAGAAGTTGTATGACTTGTAACTGTAAGTATGTTTTCAGTGTTTAGCAGTTTGAAAGATCTCCTTTTTCAGATTGAAACTGATGTAGTCTCCTGAGAGAATATTTCCATTAAAAACCCCAGAAATCTCAAGGGTGTGTGGTAATTATAGATACAGCAGCAATCCTCTTTTTAAGGACTTTTGAAGGACAGATCTTCAAATTTGGGTATTTCTTTGAGTTTAAAGGAATATTTTCATTCTTTGTGGTAGCCATGCTTTAAGCAAATCATCTCATAGATTATAGTAATTCTCAGAACAACCTTAGCATTACTGTGAGGCATAAAACAGTATCTGGATCTTGAAAACCTTCTTTAGCCACTTACCTTTCTCTCCCATCCATTAAACTGAAATTATTTTGCTGGACTGGTGTATTTTTAGACTTCTGGATTTAGTCCAAGTTTATGGCATAAWCTTGACACGACTGCTTTATTTCAATGCTGTGTTCTTTAAATTTCTCTGAGTAGAAAAAGCCTTTCTAAATCACGGGTCATTTAAAAATAGTTTAGCAACCTTTCCCTTAAATATTTTTTAGAAATTAAACGCAGTCACTGGATCTCTATCTGTGTTACACTATTGTACATCAGCTGGTCCATGTGAATCTCTGGGATTTACCTTACTAAGACCATAATCCCCTGACTTGATTTGATAGTTAGATTGTATGTGTGGCAGAGGCTTTAGGCAGAAGAATCAAATACATACTTGGAATTATTTCTGACGTGGGTGGTTACAACAGGGATTTTCAGTGGCGAATTTCTTAGAACAGAATGATTTCATATGTCCCAAGGACCAGGAAAAGTGACATTAAATGCCTGAAATGCGTTGGACTCTGGATTGCTCCTGGTTTTTAACAGCTGCTTCTGATGCTGAATGAGTTTGTGAMCCTTTGTGAAACAAACTCAAAGCTGATGTTGTGAATGATTAAATATTCCTCTCTTATAAACTGAGGGAGACAGAAGACTGTGGCTAAATGTTACAGCTACTGCTCTCAAACCTCATATAAAACCCCACAGAGTGGTCTAGGTCTAGGTTGAGAAAGATCATTCAATAGTAACTGGAAAAAAAAGAAGAAGGACTGTATTATTGAGCCAATATGCTGTACTTCACGCAGTGAACAGGATGTCATAATCTTCATCCTTTTTTTCATCACGGTTACTGTGGTTTTCTTTTCCAGCTCTGCTATTCTTGGCTGGCCAGTGTATGACAGTCCAATGTCATAAATAAAGAAATAGAAAGAAGGGCTGGATCCCTGGCAGTTCAGATTTCTTACCAACATTAAAATACTCATTTTCTGACACATATTTGTGAAAATGTGTGAAACCCATTTACTTGCTTGAGAATATGTGACCAAATGATGGGAATACATAAACACTCATCCAAACTTTTTTGGGTATATTGAGGTAAAAAAAAATCAACTCTTTTCGGGGGCTTTCTTGTGTGTTAGGAAGGCTTTTCTGTTGTGCTGCATATATTGGAGAGGCTTTTCCAGTTTTAATCTGGATGAAAACCACTGTGCCCCAGTATTTGTTCTTTATCCCGGTCAGAAAGTAGCAGTGGTGTCAGATTTGAGCCATGCTGAGTGGTGGAATTGGCTGACAAGTCTCGATTGTGTTCATCAGTTTTGGTTATTTCTGATCTGCCTGGTGAGCGTGAACATTCCCTTTCCTCCTCCCTGGGACTCTGTGGGGTTTGCTGGGATCTTCCCAAAGGCTGGAGTGCGATTTTCTCCCATTCTTGGGTGCTCACAAACCTTCAGTGCATGACTCCAGGGCACTGCATTGAAATTGGTGCATCAAATCTGCTTCTGAAATGAAGATTTCTGCCGAGAAAGACATGAGAAACTTGTTGAAATCACTCTACATTACTCTGGACAACTTACACAAGTTGTTGTGAATAATATCCAYTCTTAGAAGTGGATATTATTGTTATGCCATCAAAACTYTGGACAAGTTAATTACTGTGGTCAGGACTCACATGCTGTTATATTAATCTTAGACTAATYTTAGATGTTTTGGTKTGGAAGGAACCCTAAAGATTTCTTGTTCCAGCCCTCTGCCATGGGCAGGAACACCTGCTGGGTGCAGAAGTACAGAATGCACAAAACACAGCTGCTGTGAGAGAGTGAGAGCTTTTAACTTCGTAATGGACGTAGGAAAGGAAAGGTGCATGTTTCATTTCTTTAAAGTCTCTGATGCAGAATTTGGCATCATAATACAAACATTCCTCTTGGGCGAGGTGGATTTTAAAGGTGCAAGACTGTAAATTGCTGTAGATAGTGGAAGCTATAAAAATAGTAGCTTTTTATTAAAGTGTTTAATGTGGACATTATATTTATTCAGCAACTATATTTTTAATTTTTGTTGATAGAGGAAGCTATAAAAATATCAGGTTTTTTATTGAAGTGCACAAAAGAAAACATGTGAAGGTGAGACTGGATCTTTTGCATAACATAATCTGAAGACAAGAACATGAACAGAGTGATCAAATAATACTGAAAGAAGTAATTCAGTGAAACTAGCAATGCTGTCAGGTTAACTTTGTGTTTGACAGCCTGTGGTAAAAGTTCTGCCTCACCATTATGTGAAGATACTATTTGTGGAACCAGTACATATTAATTTCAACAGATAATGGTGAAAAGCATTACTTGAAAGTAGCACTCMCTGAAGCAGCTGCCCACTTAGATGATTAATGATTAGAAACACTGCTGGTATTTCTAATGTGGAAAGATTGCTTCCTTCAGGAGAGGAACAGAAATTTACCGTGGAGAGTTTCAGGTTATTTCACCATCTGCTCTGGATGTGGGCAGGTCCTTGCAGGATCCTAATTACATCAGTTGTTATTCAGTGTGTACATTCAGATTTACAAAGGTGTGGAGGGAGCTGGAAAGGGGCTCAGCCTGGAGCAAAATGGGATCAGGAGGGGGCAGCTGTACTCAACCAGTCCTTCTCTTACACAACTGGAAATCTCCATTTATTTGTTCGACACATCARCATTAAGTACTCAGAGAATGGATCTGGGTGAACGTGTTGCTCATTCTCTGCAACAAGCTAATTCCTGCTTAAAAATTGATGAAATTCTCAGGACCATACAGCTTTGCTCAAGTGGTCTCTGGAGATTTTATTTTTTTCCTTCCCTCTTTTTTATTTTTTTTTGTAGCTCACTTAATACTGTCTCTGTTGGCTTCTCTCTCTTTTTCTCCCAGCTTASTGCAACTTCTTTTCCTTAATGTTACCTAGATAAAGACTTTGCTGCTTTAATATATAATTTTCATTGTGACTTTCATTGCTGCAATTAAGTGGCTAATTGAACAGTTTATAATGTGCATCCCTAATTGCTTCTGCAATAGGTTAACTGTGAAAGGCAYAGAAAATTAACACACAAAATGTTGCCTGTGTTACCTTTTGCTAAGGAAAGCCTCAGAGATTTTCTTTATTTCTCTTTTTATGGGCAACRAAACTGCTTAAAATGCTTGAATATTGAACTTCCTTTGATACTGAATCCTAGCTGCCATCTACAGTGTAATATTCCATAGTTTAAAAATGCCCATGAAGTGTAAGTGTAGAAAATACATTAAGGGGTTGGGGTGTAACCTGCAGTAAAAGTTGTAAGACTGCAGTTAAACAYTTCCTGTCTTGCTTATCCTGCCAAAAATACAGAGCAGCAATTTGGACTTTCTGGATTGTCTGTTATAAGAATAGAGCAAAACTAATACAAGCCTTCAGAATACCTCCAATGGGTTTGTCACAGAATAAATAGAAGTTTAATCTGCCTTTGCTATTTATAATAAATACGGGCTTTCAGGCAGCTTTTATGCCAAAAAAATAGTAAAGTACTGGTCATGTGGGAGGGTGTTTCCAGCTGTTCCTGGACTGTGCACCAAATGGAATGGAGAGCAGCACAGTGCAAGGGCAGATGCAACAGAAACTTAGAAAAATACAAACTTTTCAAAGTTTATCTTCAGAGTTATCAATTTTAAAAGACATTTGGGGGTTTAATGTAACAATTTMATTATTACTAAAATGGTGTGATCATCATTTTAGCGTACAGATTTTATTTATGTTAAAGCTACGGCAGACTGAAAAGAGAAGCAATTATATAAATGTCAGGCAGGAAGTTTCTTGTTTATTTTTACAAATATTTCTTCATAAGTCTTTTTCTTCTATCTAACCTCCCCAAAAAGAGTCCATAAAGGATAAGTGGGGAAATGCTACATCTGAAAAATTGTTGTTTTCAGGTAGCTGGGTCTGTATATGTGTTTTCCATACATTTTCCCATTTTCTTGTCATCCCAGTGATAAGACCAAACAGCTTATTTGAACAGTGTTGATCAGTAGAGCCTATACAGTACTGATCTTCTGAAGGAAGATTTCTTGTACTGACCTTTTTCTCCTCTGTGTTTAAACTTCTTTCCTCCTCTTGTTCTTTACTAGTTCTGAAATTTACCTGATTCCCTTTTCTAAATCATATTGACTATCCAAATCTGTGAGATTACAGGCCTAGCTTCAGTCTGGTCCTCTTTCTTGCTGTGAATTTCTTCCAAACTGAAAAAAAACCCCAATTTCCTTGCTTGTTTTGAATTGCTTGATTCACTTTATTTCTTTATGCACTTTATTTTATTTCTTCCATGCTGAAGGGAGGCCTTGAAATTTAATGACACAGACAATAATTCTTCTAATTCACCTTTCTAAAGGTGAGTGCTGACCTCAGGAGGTGTCTGCATTATGATGGGCGAGGCTGTGTTCCACTGATGCTGCAGAATTTCTTTGGTCTGGATGTTTGTATTTCCCCGTCAGGAGCCTTTCCTTTTACTGCACGAAAAAAATCTGTAAACCTTCTGTAAAATACAATGTAAACCACATTGTATTTTAATTTTCCCCACCTCCACTGACTCCGGCGTGGGTTTGTTTCTGTGCAGGGTTCAACAACTCGGAGCGCACGTGTGACAAGGAGTTCATCATCCGCAGGGCCGCCACCAACCGCGTCCTCAACGTCCTGCGGCACTGGGTCTCCAAACACTCACAGGTACCCCCTCTTCAAACACACACTCATCAATATTTCACATGGTTCGTGCTGCAGCCAGCCTGGCTCAGCTGCTCTCGCTGTGGTAAAATAACCGAATTTTCGTGCAGAAATTTATACATTTGTTTGTTGTGAATTGCGCACGCGGTCCCTCTGTGAGCCTGGCAGGGTTGTGGGTTTGATTTGGGATTGTACAATGAATGGTGTTGGCAGAGGAGGGAAGGAAACAAGTCTGAGTGGTTTGAAATATCCTTTAAGCTGACTGGTGGGAAAAATATTGGGAGAATTTGACAGGCGTGTAGAAGAGTATTGAAAAATGTGGAAGGGAGGAATGAAGGAAAGGAAGAATGAACGAAGGGAGGAAGGAAGGGAGGAAGGCAGGAAGGAAGGAAGGAAGGAAGGAAGGAAGGAAGGAAGGAAGGAAGGAAGAGTGAGGGCTCTTTGGCAGCGAGAGATTTTTGTACACCTTGTGCAGATGGTGCTTCACAGCACTTGCAGACTGCTTTGTCAGTACATATTGCTTACAAAAGATACTTCATCTCAAAAGCTAACTGCACCAATGTCAAACTTTCTTACATGAAATCAATTCCCTTTTTCCCRTGTAAAGGGTTTAATTTTCGTAGAGGTTATGTTTGCTGGAGAATTAAGTCAGTAAGAGATGTGCAAGTGGGAAATCTGGTTGTGTTTGGAAAGCTGAACAGCCCAGAAAAGCTTACTAAAACCTCTCTTGGTACCACAGGAGTGATTAATCATGTCAAGTTATTGGAAACAGCCTATGTACACCAAGTTTTCTTTGACTACCTGTTAAATTAAAGTCAGAAACAAGCAAATCTTGAGCAGTAACAGGAGTGGCAGCACACTGTTATTACTGTAGGTTCTTACTGTGTTCCAGTTCATATTAAATAACTGCTATGACACAAGTTGATCCTCTATGCTAATTGAAATATCATTAATTTATGTGATTCTGGAAGTGTGAGAACTTTTATCTCCGTTAAGCAATATCTACAAGTAGTTTCATTGAATACTTTTGCAATTATTTTTACATTGTGTTTTCAGTTGGTATGCTTTTAAAAATAGGAAGAGGACAAAGTTAATGAGTTCATTGTGCATTTTCAAAGGGGAAATGTTACCTGGACTCCATGGTCTCTCACTGCCATTTCTTTTTCTGTGGCAAAGGTATCAGAATTTAATTCTGTACTTCTCCTTGTCCATTACTATTCCAGTATAGCAAATATTTTAAAATGGCAAGGGCTTTGGCATGGAAAGTAAGAAATGCTACAGCAACAGAGCATGCAATCAGCTTTTTGTGTTCACTTGTGAGACTGGGGAAAGAGAAAGGACAGCAGACCTAAGCAAACCAGAAATAACTGAGTAGTTGCTGCCAAAAAATATGGGACAGGACTGCTCTAAAGAGGACAAGTGAGGAATTACTGTCTGGCCAAACAATGTGAAATGCTGGCAGTAAAGATGAAGAGTCCTGGGAGAGCAGTAGCTCCAAGCTTATTTTACAGTAACAACACAAACTGCAAATCCTGAGCTGCCACTGTCTGGTGAGGAAATGCTTATTCAATTTCCAAAATGACAAAACAATAGAAACACTGAAATTCTCTAAGAACAACAGTGCTGCCAAAAACTTTTATACATTTTAAGGTATTTGCATTGTTCTCTGGCTGCTCAGCAACTTTGGTTGAGACATCCTTCATCTTCATGAGCAGCCAAGGGCAGGTTTGATTCTCAGAAGCAGGGCAGGTTTTATTCTGAAAAAACACAAACAAACAAAAAACCCCAAGTTGCAAAATGAGTGGAAATAAATGGATGTATACAAAGATAACCACACAATTTTGATACTCTTTTCTGTCTGCTTTGCATTTTCTTTTGCTGCAAAAAGTCCCAGCACCAAATGGGMAATTTCTCCCTGTCCAGAGATTGTTCTTCTTGCAGTGTCCCAGGATCTTTGTGGTCATCACCAGCCTACACCARTAGTGAAGGTGACCGACCATGCATACTTTTTTTCTGGCAAAACACCATTTTCTCATCACTGGATGCAAAGAGATTCAAAGACAATAGCTGTGCAAACTGTGTGGTTATTTCCCTGGCAGRGGAGGTGGTGCTGCCAACATGCTCTGGTGCTGCAGCTCGTGAATAATTCTGCAGCATAATTCTGTGTTCTCAGATTCACCAGTGGCAAGGCTGCCTAAATTGTTGTCCTKATGTCTTGTGCAGCGGTGCAAGACTCACACAGAGGCATCTGTTCAAAAGCTCTGAGCAGCATCATCCCATTTCACTATTCCCTCMCTCCAGGCCTCCCTCTGGAGCCCTTGGCTCGCTCAGCCTGCTGCTCTCCTGCATGTGAGAGCATGGGGCAGGATTAGTGCATCAACTGAGGCATGCAGGGCTTACCCAAACAAATGGTTCAGAGCCTTGTGTTTGCTCACTTTRCTTTAGAAAATCCTTGGCTGGGGTTTGGAATCAATTTGCTTCCACCGTCTTGCAGCTGTGTCAAAACCACACTTGGGGATAGTTTAGCATTGCTCTTT